>NC_142928.1:185013779-185033779 GCF_046866305.1 Octopus bimaculoides | reverse complement strand
AAACAAAATGGTAAATTGGGTGTTCACGGTGGTACTTTAGATGTCCCAAGAAACAACAACTAGATTTCTTTCTCTAACGCTTAACATAGTCAAACACACACACACACACACACACAAAACAAACGCGCAAAACACACATAAAAGTACATTGTATGGGAATATGCATGTGTGAGCGTGTGTTTGTGCAGAATATGGGGCAGAGAGGCTGAATAAAATATAAAGAAATAAATGACGAAATAGGAGAGAAAATAAATGAGAGAGCAAAAGAGAGAAAGGGGATAGAGATATTAGGTACAATAAATTCAACGGGGAATAGAAATCTCTGAATAGAGTAGATGTGACCTTAGACAACGCTAGCGTAAGATAAGATTATCGGGTTACTCGTCTGTCGAAATATTAGGTTGGTGCAAAAATTATTGCAGTTTTTATGTGTCAGATTTAAAGCGAAATATCTCAGCTCAGAATAAATTTCGTTAATCGAAATGATAATCATTAGAATCTACACATTTTCGGCAAGTGTTCGAGATTTTGATACAGCAACCGAATTCAACACAAGACACCTGAAGAAGGCTGGAGCGTGCAACAGCTGGAATGTAGTGCAAAGTAACAATTAAGACGAGGACACTAATCCGAGTAATATAAACAGTATACATAAATTCCTCGCCTCAGAAATACAGAATTAATACATTAAGTTTGAATTCTAGAGCCATGCATGGAATTGATAAATTATTTGAATTCAATATTGCTTCTCACATTGGCAAAATACTTTAAATTTGAGCGAAGCCCTTGTGAGTGGATTTGGTAGACAGAAACTGAAAGAAGCCCGTAGTATATATGTATATATATATATATATATGTATGTATGTATGTGTGTGTGTGTGTATATGTTTGTGTGTCTGTGTTTGTCCCCCACAACATCGCTTGACAACTGATGCTGTTGTGTTTACGTCCCAGTAATCTAGCGGTTCGGCAAAAGAGACCGATAGAATAAGTACTAAACTTACAAAGAATAAGTCCTGGGGTCGATTTGCTTGACTAAACGCCTTTTGCAAGAGTGAAATAACAACATGTAACAAAAACATCTTTAAATGATTATTCCGGAGCATATTCACCATCTACTTCAATTACTGCTTCCCGTTTGCTTGGCAGATGGTCAGACCGTCATTTAAAGATGTTTTTGTTAAATATTGCTATTGTTTTTGTTGAATAAAATTTGTTGAAAAAAAGCCGCAATAATTATGCACCAATCCAATAATAATAATAATAATAATAATAATAATAATAATAATAATAATAATAATAATAATAATGATAATAATATAGCAAAATCTTCTGAGATTTCCCAATCCAAATAGATCAGGTGCTAAGGCATAACAGACTGGATGTACTGGTGGTGGACAAGGTACACCACATATGCTATATTGTTGATGTTGCATGCCCCTTTGAAGGAAGGCGAAAAGATAGATAGATACAACCCTCTTAAGTACGAAATAGCCCGGCTATGGAAAATGAAGAAAGTGAAGATGGTGCCAATTATTGTTGGGTCCTTTGGGACAGTATCTGAAGACATCAAGAAGAATATAAAGGAAATTGAAATACAGTGCTCAGTAGAACTGTTACAAAACGTTTGCCTCCTTGGCGCGGCCAGAATAATCAGGAAAGTATAAGATAGTAAAGATTATTTGCCAACATAACATGGCAGTCCTGGTTTAGGACGAATGCTGCTGTAATTTAGCCGCAGGAGACATCGTCTCCAGCTGGCTATACGACGCGATCTGTGGCCTTCTGTCTTCGGACAATCTTTATTACAAAGTACTGTTGCTGAATATCTCACGTTGTGAGATTTGAAAATAGTAATTTTCTAAGTATCATATAGTTGAAAAGAACGCATAGCATGGTACCGTAGGCAAGACTCCAGGAGCTCCGAAAAAATCTGTGATAAAGAGAAATAATAATAATAATAATAATAATGATAATAATAATAATAATAATAATAATAATAATAATAATATTTGGTTTCTCATCTTAACTGATTGGAAGTGTTATCATGTACATTGCTTTGTCTTGGTATAAAAGATGGGATACTGCAAATATTCTGCTCAATACCACATATTTGCTTGTCAGTTGTTTGACCTTAACCAGTTGAGCATGTCCCTTGGTGGCTGGCGATATGTGCATCTCTAATGGCAAATACCCAAAGAGAGCGAATAGTGCCGATGTTGACAAAGCCCTTACCTATCAATGGTTAGTGGCTTCTGGCTTAAAATCAGAAACAGAAGAGTTTATCATAGCAGCCATGTGGTGAGAGGAATTCTTTGGGGTTTGGATAATTCACCTTTGGAAACATGGGTGTTTTGCTCAATATCCTTAAACAAACCTTATTCAGGGACCTTTTGAGCAAGACGGGCTACTCGAATTTAAGAAAATTCTAACTGGTCTGCATCTGCATGGTCATGATATGAGATCATGTTACGCATATATGGTTGTGATGCATCTGCCTGATGTACCCTTATCAGCCGGGTAGTCATGATGGATATACTGGGCTTCGTATATTTTATCCCAATATCACTTTGATGGCCTGCACTGCTCTTTCACTCAATAATAATAATAATAATAATAATAATAATAATAATAATAATAATAATAATAATAATAATAACAATAATAATTGTTTGAAATTTTGGCACATGACCAGCAAATTTTAAGAGAGGAGAAAGTAGATTACATCGCCCCCGGTGTGTGTTCGACTGATACTCATTTTATTGACCCGAAAAGATGAAAGGCAAAATCGACCACGGCGGAATTTGAACTCAGAACTGGCAAAATGCCGTTAAGCATTCTGCGTGCTAACAATTCTGCCGGATCACCGCCTAATAATAATGATGATGATGGTGATGATGATGATGATAACAACAACAATAATAATAATCCCTTTTACTAAAGGCACAAGGCTTGAAACATCGGCCTCGGTATTTCACTGATATTTAATTTATCGACCCCGAAAGGATGAAAGGCAAAGTCGACCTCGGTGGAATTTGAACTCAGAACGTAGCGACGGGCGAAATACCGCTAAGATTTTCGCCCGGCGTGCTAACGTTTCTGCCAGCTCGCCACCTTAACAATAATAATATTAATAATAATAATAATAAAGACAATAATATATGTACGCGCGCCGCTCACACACACACACACACACGTATATATATATATATATACATACATACAAATGTGTTTGTAAAAGCATGTGTGTGGTTGTCTTTGTGTGTGTGGGTGTGTATATATATATATATATATATATGTATGTATGTATGTATTATGTATATATATGTTGACTTATATACACACATATATATATATACATATATATGTTCAAAGACATACAGAACCAAACACACATGCGTATAAAGTGTGTCCAACATATTCGTTAGTGTAACCCGCGAAACGTGAATGAAATTGCGCGTGTATGTATTTTTGTGTGTATACATGAGCGTACTTTCGCGTGAGCGCTTTTATTTGTGAAAATGTCTTTTTTGTAAAGTATCTGGCTTTCAGAGATCGTGGAGGAGGGGGAGGCGTACGTTAGCCGAGACCTTAACCTCCTGACAACAGGAAATGAAGCATCGGTTTCAATATGGCGGCCTTGTTGTTGTTGTTGTTGGTGGTGGTGATGGTGGTGGTAGCCATGGTGGCGGTGGTAGTGAAGGTTAGAATAAGTGTGAAGATGATGTATGCTCTTTTCGGCAACATCCGCGGTGTTGGTGGAAGTGACGAAGGGTTGAGAATCGGGGCGGCTGATGTGAAACAACTGTCAGAGTACTCAACACGTGCTGGTGTGGGTACTACTGTTACTACTACTACTACTGCTGCTGCTACTGCTGCTGCTATTGCTACTACTGCCACCACCAGTACTACGACAACTACCATCACCACAACTACTATCACAACATTCATTACCACCGTCACCACTACCATCACCAATCATCACCACTGCCGCCGCCAGCACCAGCACAACACTACTACTACTACTACTACTACTACTACTACTACTACTACTACTACTACTACTACTAAATAGTAGTAGTAGAATCGTTAGCACGCCGGACAAAATTCTTAGAGGCATTTCGTCTGTCTTTACGTTCTGCGCTCAAATTCCGCTGAGATCCACTTTGCCTGTTATCCTTTCAGGGTCGATAAAGTAAGTTCCAATTGAGCACTGGGATCAGTGTAATGGACATGCCCCCACTCCACTCCTCCTTTGAAATTGCTGGCCTTGTGCTTAAAATTTGAAATCAATATTTTGTTATTAGTAACAATGAAGGCGGTGAGCTGGCAGAATGGTTCAGGCGTCAGGCAAAAGACTTAGCGGCATTTCATCCGTCTTGCGTTCAAATTCTACCGATGCCAACTTTGTCTTTCATCATTTTGGGGTCGATACAATAAGTACCAGTTGAACATTGGAGTCAATGAAATTGAGTTCCCTGCCCTTCAGATTTGTTGGCCTTGTGCGAAAGTAAGAAAGGGTTATTAGAAACAGTTATCGTACCGAGCGGACTTCTGCTCACCAAGACTTCCATCTTTAACACGGCGGCATTAAACACAGGGCAAGTTTCTTAATCATTAAAAAAAGAAAAAAAGCAATAAGAGAAAACCCCCAGAAAAACTGTGCACCTTATTCACTGCTAAATACGGTACCTAATATGTATTTCCCCTTTCTAAGAAGGTAAGGTGCGAATTTAAGATTTGGCTGTTGCTATTTCTTGCAAGTCGAACACCAGTGTAGAAGCACTCCGTTGGTCCCGTATAGTTTTTGATGGAAAATATCTTCTTTGTGTTGCAATATCTTATGTTGGTATTTATCTCTCGCCCCGTTCTGTAGAGAATCCCAGATATCTGGAGGTCAGCAGTGCTGATGTCGCAAACGAAGTATTCTTTTACTGACCTTCTCAGTTATAACAAAAACCTTGAATGACACTTCACATAATAATAAAAAATATTACGACATGCTGTCAACAGGCCTGTCACTTACTAAACAATCTTTTACTGAACTCAACTTTGTCATGCTCGTTTTTACGCATACAAGTGCACATTATTGTTTATCTATTTAATGATTTCTCATAACTACTTCCGCAAGTGCACGGAAGTTTTCGCTTATGATGTCAAATAAGACCCAATCATAGTCATAGTTGTCTCCTGTACTTTCTCAAATGATTAAGTTAATATTTGTGGTTTAATTACAATAGCCTTTAATTCACTGCATAATTATTTCCAATTAGATTTTCCATGTTAAATATGTTAACACTAACTTAGCTATTGTTTTCTCAGAGTAATTAATCTCAAGGATCGTTTCTTTAAAGATGCTAATTTTTCACACTTGCTCGTGTACATTATTGTACAGTGATTCTCTCGTCACAACTATAATGAAGTGTAATTCTTTTGCAAAGAATTATGATCAGCAAGAAGTAGTCGAAAATATAAAGAATTAAGTGGGAGTAAAGACGTGGTTAGAATTATAATGAAAATGGCCAGGGTGTGGACAGGTGGAAATATATTATAGGCTGGGAGAAAAACGCACGACAGGTATAATAAATTGAACAATAATCAATCATTAACCAACCCTGAGTAATAAACACTCGCTGCACATAGTATGTACGGTCACATTGCAGTTTGTTAGCAGAGCAACACGTAATATACAAGGGTGGGAAAAAGTGGATACAGTTGGTTTATATCAGTGGAATGTTCTTTTCAGTTCTCTATTTGATTTTTAGGATAAGAATTCTATGATTCTATGTTCTTTCTAACGGCTTCTTTCTATAATAAAATAGTTATTCCTAATTTCAGATATTTTTTTTATATAACTGGAAATTTGACCACCAATGGACGGAAGTGGATCATCAAGCAATACCAGAAAACAGAGAATGAAGAAGTCGTAAGACAGAAATGGACCGAAAAATTTCGAAGACCAGCTCCATCAAAATTAACAGATCAGAAAATGCGTGACAAAGTTGAGCAGACTGGGTCCATCTGCAACGCACAGAGAAGTTGTCGACCGACCAATGTTAACACCGAAGAAAATGAAATGCTTGTGGCTCAAGCATTCGCTCAAAGTCCCCCAAAATAGAAAAAGAGGGCTGCTAATGAACTAGGCATCTCCCGCTGATCCCTTTGTCGACTTATGAATCGCTTAGGTAAAATAAAAGAAGAGAGAAATGACAACATTCCACTCATATTAAGCAACTGTATACCTACTTTTGCCCAGGCCTGTATACAACTGCATATACTGTTTTAAAAAAATATGCATGCAACACAACGTAAAGACATATCAGTCGAAGACCTGCCAGTTTTTCTTGTTTTTGAAAATTTATTTTGAGCGGAAGTGCTGAAGAATACCACCGACTGAAGGCGGGTCTGAGGCGGGTCTGAGGCGGGTGGGGTGGGGTTGGACGTGGTGAGTAAAATTTTCAAGTTACAATTGTTTTACTACGAACGTTCAGTAAATAAATGCTCGCGGAGTTTGTCTCCAAAATGGCGATTACAGGCCTTGCAAGTTGTGCAGGCGGTAGTATATAAGTTTGGAAGAAGTATAGGGAAAATGGTAGATCACGTTGAATGAAGAAAGGCGGTTTCAGTATCGGGTAGCAGAAGGCAGACTTGCGAAAGAGCGTATATTGAAGTAACCGAGTCTCGGTGTAAACGTGAAAAGGGAAGTGAGTTTAGCTTCGAGGCGTGGGAATGCGTGGAGTGAGTGCAATAAGTATGAGTGATAGATTGAACTCGGTGAAAAGAACATTCCACTGATATAAAGCAACTGTATCTTCTTTTGCCCACCCTTGTGTATTACGTGTTGCTCTGCTAACAAGCTGCAATGTGACCGTACATACTACGTACAGCGAATGTTTATTATTCAGAGTTGGTTTATGATTGATTATTGTTCACAATAAAATATTGCTTCTGCATCTGGGACGATGTTGCTGATACTTATACGAACGTACGAATATACTCCTACGCCCATGACAAGTTGCAGATCACCTGCATGCGAAGAAGAAAATGATGTATTTGGAAAGGAAGTCGGGGTCTTTATTGCAGAATTGGTGGTAAGTTGGAAGAATTGTGAGAAAGAGATGGCAAGCTTAGAGTAAGTGGAATGCAAGGAAGAAAAGTTGATATAGAATTGAAATTCCGCATACTTATTGTTAACCAACATGGAAATGTAGTGGGTGTTGATAAAAACAAAGATGTCTCGGAAGTCTGTGGGGTTTTAGAGATCGTTAAGGTAAGTGGAAATTATTGATAAAGGACATGAAACGCGTGAGTTACTCTCTGATAGGTCAGGTGGTGGCATCAATGCAATCATCGACGTAATGGTCATATATCCCAGGGGCCGGCCCAGTAAGCAGATTAAAACTTGAACCTTACATGATCCATGAACAAGTTGTCGTACCCATGGTTACTCCGTTCATAAGTTAGCAGAAACCATTGGTGAAGGAGGCGCGATTTAGAGGAACGACAAATTCTGCAAGGTGGATAAATGTAGAGGTGCTGGCTTCAAGTGTGATGGGGCAGTTAAAAAAGAATTTGAGGGTTGAGTGACTGTCATGTAATGAAATCACACCAGTTTTGCCTCCTTCAGTATCACAAAATTCAATCACTACGCTTATCACGAGAACAGTAGCATATTCACCGTGTGACTAGAATCCTCACGTTCACTCTAAACACTGAGTGTCATCAGCACTGGGAATCTGAGGATCTCTTCTGGCTAACGCACGTCCTCAACTAAACAAATACTGTATCACAAAGGCAGGCCTTCCGCCTCAAGGCCCAAAATATATTTCAGCATCCAACAATTTTCTAGAAAGCTCAGGTTAGAGTCATAATAAAATACTGCTTCTGCATCTGGGACGATGTTGCTGATACTTATACGAACGTATGAATATACTCCTGGACCCTAAGCCTTAAATACACACACACACACACACACACACACACACACACACACACACACACACGCACACACACACACACATCAACTTCTGATCTACAGATGTGCTATCTTTCTCTGTGGTTTTTATAGCTAATGCAATCACCTTTACACCTCGGGGCTTGGACTTACGTCGCCTATACTCAGGCACTTCCAATTAACTTCGATCCGTCACTTGTCACCCACGATGAGTCCATCACCTGGGCCCCGAGCTAACTAAATCACCGAGCCCTAAAATATCGGTCCTTAGGAATTCCCTCCTTGTCTATGATTTTCCTCTAGTTATATAGTTGCAGTTATTCAACAAGAACATCAACTGCGTTTATCTCATACATTTTGACGTGTATCTCATACAAATTGACTGGCTCCTTCCCCCCAAATTTCAGGCCTTGTGCCAAAATTCTGTGTCTGTCGTTGTATTGTCTCCCTCATTCTTCGCCCTGGTGGCAAACAAATGAAATCATCATCATCATCATCATGGTCATGATCATTATTATGACGGCGGCAATGATAATGATGATGATGGTGTGGTGGTGTTGGTGCCGGTAATAATGATGAGGAAGATGACGACGGCGACGATGATGATGGTGAGGATGTTGATTAAGAACATCCGACAGCACCGGTAGAGACATTTTGTAGAGATTTTCAGTGGGAAGAAAATTACATTTACCCTTTATATATAGTCACGTTTAAGTTTGAAAATAACGAGAGATTAAATTGTCTGCCGTGTCAACGAAAATAGGATCAAAATGTATGGGAAAGGGAGGGGGGGGGGGGGTAAAAACTAGGTTGGGAAGACATTGTGGCTGTCGTAGCTGTGTTGCTATGTGTGTGTAGGTATGAATGTGTAGGTGTAATTGTTTTATTAACTTGTTGATTAGCTCAAGGGTCAGCGAGGATCAACCAAATCTATGAGAGGCGTTCCAGCGGTGACCATTTCTTTCCATTTTTTCGTATGCCCGGGATTACGTTGTCAATTGTATCTTCCTTTTTCTAAGAGAATAAGACGGACGGTGAGATTTGAGGGAAATGTAGCTACTATTCCTAGAAACTAGGAGTACAGCGTGTGTGAGTATGTGTGTGTGTATACATATGCATATATGTACATGTGATTGTATGTATGCATGTATGCATGCATGTGTGTGTATATGTGTATGTGTGTGCGTGAAACGGGGGGAAAGAGAAAGAAGAGAGGGAGGGAGGGAGAGAGAGAGAGAGAGAGAGAGGGAGAAAGGGAGAGAGAGAGAGAGAGAAAGAGAGAGAGAGAGAGAGAGCTGCAGCAGCACCCGGCTGATTTTCACTTACAACTGAATAGACTGACGCAACGTGAAATAAAGTACCTTGCTCAAGGACACAATGCACTGCTGGACCCATAAATTGAACTCACAATCTTATGAACATGAGCCGGATGTCATTTCATTGGTTCAATGTGTCTCTCTGCCGTAGGAAGTAGAGTCGTTAGGTCGTGTTGGGATAAAAATATCTCATGATCTCATGAAAGCATAGAGTTACTCCTTGATAAAGTTGCCCCTCACGTAAAATAACTGACATAGTTGAAATAGTTCAGAAGCAATAATATTAAAATGAATGTTTTGAGTTCAACGACCTAAGGTGAAAGCCTCCACCAAATTTTAAACAGGTGTTAAACTTGTTATTTATGCCTCTTATATATATAACCAATGTTCCAGGGCGACGAGATGGCAGAATCGTTAGCACGCCGGGCGAAATTCTTAGCGGCATTTCGTCTGCCGTTACGTTCTGAGTTCAAATTCCGCCGAGGTCGACTTTGCTCTTCATCCTTTCGGGGTCGATTAAATAAGTACCAGTTACGCACTGTGATCGATGTAGTCGACTTAATCCATTTGTCTGTCCTTGTTTGTCCCCTCTATGTTCAGCCTCACTGTGGGCAATAAAGAAATATATATATATATATATATGTGTGTGTGTGTGTGTGTCAAATGGATTCATTCTAATTAAGAGATACCATCCGAAAGTAAGAGCATGTAGATCTGTATTAGTGCCTTAATTAGTCATTTAATATCTTAATTAAACGAACAGCGTAGATTACGAAGCGATAACAGGTCATTTAAAACTAATTTTAGATAAAATCTTGTAAGGTTTCTGGCTAAGTTAAAAACGGAAACGATAAAAAAAAAGAATTAAAAATAGAGTGAGAATATGGAAGGTCGTAAAATAGAGTGAAAGAACAGCAGACTCGTAAAATAAAGTGAGAGTGTAGCAAGGTCGGAAATAGCGCGATAGTGAATTAAAGTCGAGTGTGAGTGAGGTATGCCAAATTGAGTGAAAGAATAGCAGGCATGCAAAATAGAGCGTGTAGTAAGATTGTAAAATAGAGTGTAGCATGGTCGTAAATGAGAAAAGGAAGAGTAGCATTGTCGTAAAACAGCGAGTGTTGCAGTGTCAGACTTAATCATGTAAATCTATGATGAAAAGCATTTCAGCCGTTACTATGGGTATCTAATTCTAGATTATCTACTATGTTCATTCGTCTTTTTTTAAGATGAGGACTTTCAGCTGATTTTATACGGTGTTGTGTTCTCCTTTAATCACCATATACAGCTAACGTAGAAAAAATTCGTTCTAAAATATTCACAGGTTCCGAGCGCTTTCTAAACTCGATGAGGGAAATTTTTAAATATGCTCTCATAGGCACAAATTCGGTCTGACGACTTAGTCGAGTCCGTTTTTGATCTAAAAAGGGTACATATATAACTTACACATTTTAACTATGACTAGCATCAATTTCTGGGTAATCTTCCTTTCTTCTTTCTTCCTTCAAATATTTTTCACTGAATTTCGGTCAACACTTTTAAGACTACTGAAGTAACCTAGACTCAATATTGTCTAGTGGCAATATTTGGCGCCAAACTGACGGTAACCTTGCGACCACTCTGGAATCTGCACTTCAGAAGTATTTGGAAGATATCTTTATGTAAAGTACATGTCTGAACAAACAAGAGCGGATTTATTCACTAAGATGGATCGTGCCACCTGCATACACTACATGAATATCGGGTGGAAAAAGTTCTATGTAGAATATTGTCTGAGTGTGCAAATAAGATCGTCCTAACAAAGTGCCTCATTTTAAGTACCTAATTCAACTGAATCTAAATTACATTATATATGTATATATGGGAGAATGTACGAAAAAAAAAAACAACAGACGAGGACAGGTGGTGTAAACAACAAAAGGATGCATTAGCTCGACGCTCTTCAACAGAAAGAATACGGAGTAAACAAGGAGAAAAAAAATTGAATGGTGTTTGGTCAATGATCTATCATGGCTTCTGCGGACAGAAAGTTCAATATATATATATATATATATATATATATATATATATATATATATATATATATATATATATATATATATATATATATATATGGATCATGAGTAGTACATAAACCATACCTCCTGACTTTTTATAGTTTATATACTCTTCATGAAATAATTTCATCGATCGGATTTCCGAGATTTCAGCCGTATAGAACTCTGCATTATACTTATTCGTGACGGATTCCTATGTAGTCTGCTAGCCAGATCCGCTGGAGGGGCTTTCCATGATAGCCACATGATTCTATGACCTCATATATTACACTACAAATCTATCTATCTATCTATCTATCTATCTATCTATCTATCTATCTATCTACACACACACACACAGACGCAGACACACACACACACACACACACACACACACACACACACACACACACACACACACACACAACAAACACACACACACACACACACACACACACACACACACACACACATGCATATATGAATTTGTCGTGAGAAAATTTGTATGAAATCTTACAGGATTTGTATGTATATTTGCAAACGTATCTCTTGAAATGTCAGTCGACAAGTGTGCTGTGAACCATTTTAAAACGAGTTAATGTTTTCGGGAAGCAGTAATTAAGTCTAAACGAAAATCTAATATTGTTTTTTCTTTCTATCAAGTATTGAAATTGAAACATAATCTATGTTTTGATTTTCTGCATAAAATATATATTTGAATATAATGAGAAACTTGAGAAATTAGGTTTTCTGACAGCGAAGTCATCTCACTGCAGGAAGTCGCGGTGACATGTATCCGAGTGAATGAACGGCATCATAATTTACAGTAATGTCTGGCACGTGTTCTTTTCTCAATGATTTGTCTAAACAGTTGTTGCAGTTGTTAACATAAGTAGTGTAACTAGTGAGAGCTTCGGTATTCGTCATGTCAACTTCCTTAGTACGAAATCAACGAAGAGGTCTCCGTGCGTAGTCGCTAAAACTTAGAATTAGCGAATTTGCAACTAAGTCGCCTTCGACTCGTTATTTACCGTCTTAAATAATAAATGGCACGTTGTAAAAAAAAGAATAAAAGAGAAAAACAAACGGAATGGTCAAGAATGGAACGCCTTTAGTAATAAGTCATCTCGATAAGAGGTGGCCTGGTTCTCTGCCAAGAACGTTTATTACAACAATTGCGTTGATTTGAAAAAAGTTTGAAAGAAAAAAAGTAAACTTCAAAATTACTTCAAGAAATACGAGTTGTAGCGCGAGGCCAAGGCGAGAAATTACAGATAGGAAAGGATTAAATTTATACCCAGACACCGGCCATTCACTCTGAATTGCTCATTGTATGTAGACTGTAAAATTAAATATACTGAGGATGTAAAAATCAGGGCTTATTCTAGGAGACAGCATAATTAAACAGTATTTTGTCAGTTTGTAATGTTGAGCTCATGTGAGTTTGAGAGAAGTATTCCGGTGCAACTAACGATAATTCTTGAATTGATCTTGAAAATGATGTCTTTTTCGCTGTACCAGTAACTTAATCTATGAAACATTACGTGACTAATTATGCATTTAACAGAAAAATATCGAATTACTGTTTTTAGGAAGCTTGTTGTAAATGGAAACTGTTCTTCAGTTATTAAGCATTTTAGATTGATTAGAAGTACAAGACCTCTTAGATTCTGAAAGATGAATCTATAAATGATACTCGAATCTGACATTTTATGATTGATGAAAAGTCTTTAACTCGATTAGAAATGTGGCCAGCACGTTACAATGCAGGAAAGCTTTTGACAAAAAAGATCAGGAACCGAGTTCGAGAAATTTCCATTCCTGAAATTTCCATTCCTGAAATTTCCATTCCTGAAATAAGTCGTGTGACTTTATTTATGTCAGCATATATGCCCAGGAAGGTTGGTTACGAAGTCTGCTTTTTTAATCTCGTGGATCTGGGTTCGATCTTACTGCATTTGAGCTTCATGTTGTTGAGTAGAGAGACAACTCTTCTTATAGAAATCATTCTGATCAGATGAATCACTTTTACAGTTATCGACATTTTACGTTTTTTCAGGGAAAAGAAATGCAGCATCCATAATCCCTTATTTTTACAGTTCCTAACTTGAGCGAAGAATAGAGGAAGTTATATTCAAATCGGAGACCTGGACTGAATATTTGCAACAGAGTGGATTCTGCTAGAGACTCGCAAGAACCAGGTGGTAGTGTTGAACCGGGTTTAGAACTATATGTTGAAGTGCAGAAAGTAATGAACGGGAAAACACTTTCTCATCACTATCTGTTCTTTGACGTAGCAATTTACTGCTTTGCTACCTGTTTGATTTATCTCTCTTGGACGCCAACTCCGCCATATTGTTTCAATCTTCAACAGAATCTCCTTCGTTATAAAATACTGAACAGAGTAAAGCGTTTTAATTCTATGGTGAAAAGAAAGGTTGGATCGACACTTGGATTGTTTGCTTGTTAGTACAATATTAGAAAAATAGGTTACATGTGTCTAGATGGATCGAGTCTGTCAACCAAGAACACAGAATAGAAAGAGCTGAAACAAATATCACCATTCTGAATTGATAATTAGATATACCGACTTCAAAAGAGTAAAAGGCAAAGATGGCCATGACAGAATTTGGACGTAAAGCCTATAGACTCAGCACAAATATAGCAAGAGATTTTATCCCCACACAAATATCACTGCAAATCCACTTCCTGTGGGTTAGTGCATCAATATTATATAAGTTTATATAATACGGCCAAGGCACATGGCTTAGTGGTTAGGGTGCTACAACATAAACATTACTCAAAACAATTGATTGTAAATGAGGTAGTGTTTCAGTATGGTTAGAACTTACAATAGTTAAAAATACATAATGAACTAAAGGCTTAATTTCGACATTTTATAAGTTATCTACTTTTATCCTTTGATAGAATTCCATCTCCGAAATGCAAAGTATTGTTAATTCGTTTTACATTTAATATCAGATCAAAATTTTCATCATCTTAGTAACTAGATAAACTTCTGGGTAGAAGTATAGAAACAAAATTGTTATAGATGGTTCTTATATTGAATTAATATATTGCAAGAGTTCCGTTAAACTAGCGATACTTACATTGCATGTTTATACGGCTCAGTTCGCTTAATTTTCAAGAACTGCTACCAGATTTTTAGGAAATGTTACTTGTAAAAGACTGGCATCAGGTCCCAGGTTGATTTTTTTGAGACATATTTTTTCTTGGAAGAAAGTACATCGTACACACGTGCTATCAAATACGGTATCTACCATTTCTTGGGAAGTGTTTGAAACATATACTTCGCATGACTAAGAACCAGAAAAATAATTCGAGAAACACGTTAAAAAAACATAGTAATTTACTTAGCGCTATAACGCATAAGTTATCAAGTCGAACAGGAAATATTTTTTTAGTTTAATTAAAGATAAGAAATATTTTTGATATAAAATATCATTACATAAGTATATACAAGCATATGTAATACAGGTGTAGAGACAATGATGTCGTTAAGAAGATTGCCGCGAAGCCGCATGATTCCAGGATCCGATCTCATTGTACAGCACTCTGGGCGGGCTAGTAATATCTTCTACTATAGCCTAATGTTAATCATTTCGTTGAGAGAAACCCTATGAAGACCCTCTTATCTATCTATCTATCTATCTATCTATCTATCTATCTATCTATCTATCTATCTATCTGTCTATCTATCTATCTCTTTGTCTATCTATCTATCTATCTATCTATCTATCTATCTATCTATCTATCTATCTATATTTTTCTGTTTTTAATTATTCAAATTCTTCTTCTGAAGTAGGAACTGGTTTCTAACAAAGACACAACGCTCCATCGCAGGAATGTAAATAACGAAAACAATGTCACATTCTAAACTCAAGAAGTATCTTGCATAGTTTTACTGTTCCACTTATAGATTGTAATTGTAAAGTACGAAAAAGTTAGTTGATTACTTTTTTCTGAAAATTCAAGCTTATCTAGACTGTCAGTTAGGCATTTACTTACAAAACCAAGTGCACCAATTATTATTGGTATAAATGTAGATTTGTAATCTGGATATAGAAGCTGTATATATGTATGTATGTTAGACATCGAACTCGGCAATGACACATTTCCGCTCTACCGGTCATTCGCTACAACATCTGTGTGTGTTCGGACTGTCTCTGCACAGGGACCACACAGACTCCGGCCTTCGCTGAGAACAAGAATTAATCTTCTCTCTTCGTTCCTTTGCACCACATGGTCTCAACTTACCTCCTCTCTTCATCTGACACCAACCTCACCTCCTCTCTTCATTTTACACTAACTCCACACGGATTCCCACACATCTCCTACATTTAACTGTCCCCTCCACCTACACATCTGCATACCACCCACCTCGGTACCCTCACCCACACGCACCACTATACACAACCCCATACACATTGTTCAACTCATCATTCACTTCACACACCATTACACACATACCTACAACACCTTCCAACTCCACACACACTAGCACTAGCCACCACCCACACACAATCTTCAATAGCGTCACCACACATACCGCTATATGAGCAGTCACACTCACTGTCTAACTCAGTACACATCACACACCATCATGCACACTCCCACATCCACACAAACACACAACACCTGAACACAGAGAATATATACACACATATCTACACAAGCACATAATACTTGAACATGGACAATATATATACATACAGGCAACACGCATAAATACACGCAACACACATGGACAAAGATAACTTTGGCCCACATCGTGCACAATACACATGCACACTATTTGGCCACAGACACACACACACACTCATACACACACACACACACACACACACACGCACACAAATGTGCACACACTACGTGAAAAAGTACACACGTTACACACGCACACACGTTACGCACGCACACACACACACACACACGTCAAACTCACTCTACCACATTCACACACAGACACACAGTCACACACACCATACTCAAATACACACAAACGTTTGCACACCTTAGCTTGTTGGGGTCACCATCATATCACCACCATTATTATCTCCCTTTCATTGAACCTCTTTTTTCAATCATTTGCCACGTTGGATCTCTAAACTCCACACGTTTTTTTTTCCATTCTCTTTCTGTTTATTTTCTTTTATTCTTTTCTGTCGAAGAGCGTAGGCTTGAAACATAAAAGACTTCTCCATTTTTCCCGAGTGTCAAACTAATACACTTGCTTGATGTTCCTGCACCTGTCTTCGTCTTTTGTCTTTCTATAAATTTCAACTATTTATGTATGTATGTATGTATGTATGTATGTCGTTTCTGAGCCCGATTGTATGTTTACAACGGTCTAAAAACAGGTGTTGTTGTATAAGTTGTGTCACTTTATGTTGTTTCACTTAATGACTCGATATGTTTAGCGAAAACTGTTCTCCAGCACGGCCTATATACACACACACATACATACATACATACATACATACATACATACATGTATACATGCATGCATGCATACATACATACATACATACATACATACATACACACATATATATATACATATATATATTCATGTATACCAGCGTATATGTTTGTGTATACACATATTTATAAACATATATTATATATGTATATATATATATATATATTATGTATATATTTGTGTTTATATATGTGTGTATATATACATATAAATATACATACATACATATGCATATATACATATATATATATATATATATATATATATATATATATATATATATATATATATATATATGTATGTATGTATGCATGTATCTATGTATATATGCATGTATATATGCATGAATGCATGGATGGATGTATAAATGTATATACGCATGAATGTATGTATAATTAAAAGTCAATAAATCTGCAACAGCCACCAGCTGCTTACATGCAATAAATGTTCTTCAAACGTTAAAAAATCTTTTGAATTCGTTTTCATCCTAAAAGAACAGTAATTGGAGCATCAATAATTATTGTTGTTGCTGTTATTATTATTATTATTATTATTATTATTATTATTATTATTATTATTATTATTATTATTATTATTATTATTATTATTATTATTATTATTATTATTATTATCATTGCCTTTGCACAGCTTCTAACGCTGGAGATGTACTACGGTGTCAGCGGTTCACTACCAGTGAACTAAGATAAGACCTCTTATTATTATTATTATTATTATTATTATTATTATTATTATTATTATTACCATAGCCGCTAAGGTGTTAAAACTGCATCGCAGGTGAGAAACGCAAGCCGTAGTCAGTAAAAGTTAAAGGTATTTCTCAAGAGAAATCAATGCTGTTTACAATGAAATGAACTCAGGACTTTTGAGGTACAAACTGTTGATCTCTTATCAATCTACGTGATCTTACTCTCTCTATGTCAACTCCCTCCTCCTCTCCCACTCTCTCTCTCTCTCTCTTTCCCTGTCAAACAAACCCACACCCGCATACACACGCGCACACACATGCACGTAATACAACAGACATACACACAAAGCAGAAGTTCGTTTCGTCGTTCATTTGTTCTGGATAATCCTTTTGAAATACGAGATAATGTTTTATTAAACAATACAAAAGATCTCAATTTCAGGGGATTACTCAAACTGTCAGCATAACAGAGTCAGGATTCCCCAACACCCGCTTCAAACCCCCACCCTAAACGCACGCATGCAAGCACACACACTTATATCTAAGAGTATATTCATATCTGCACACACACATGTATTGAAGACGCGTACACATACATACATATGTGTATATATATGTATATATACTATACGTATACATAAACCTATATATACATGTATACATATATATATACATGTATATATATACATGTATATATATAAACCTATATATACATGTCTTTGTAGTTACATGTACATGTATGTATTTGTTATATATATATATATATATATATATATATATATATATGAGTATATATATACACTATACACATGCACACTATTTGCTCACAGAGACACACACAGACAGACACACACACGTCCATCTCACTCGTCCCCATTCACACATAGACTCTTACACACTCACACACGCGCCATTCTCATACACACACATGCTTGCACACCTTAGATTGTTGGGATCACCATTATATATATATATATATATATATATATATATATATATAAACACACACATATACCCATATATGTATGCACACACACACACACACATATATATACATATACATACATACATACATACATATATATATATATATATATATATATATATATATATACATATATACATATACATGTATATATACATACATATATGCACATTCCTATATATGTATATTGATATATGTATAATACATGCATATATAATATGATATATTATATGTGTGTATTTATGTATGTATTACATCTATATATATATACATTTATATATACATATATTTATGTGTATATATATATATAAATATATGAGTGTATGTGTATGCGTATCTGTACATACATGCATACATATATATATATATATACATACAAACATACATACATATACAGTTTACCTTCCGTTTTCACCTTGATTGTATCAAATGTTACAGCCCTATCTTTGATATATAAGAACCTATTGTATAAATAACAATAGCCTCACTGCCCTGGTACGCAAAAAGAACTTCATTTTTTGTAAAAGGTAACCCCCCCCCCAAAAAAAAAATCGGTAAATAACACCAATAAACAAAACAGTCAACAATATCAACGTTGACGTTACCATTTACAGTAGTAGCAACAGCAGCAGCAACAGCAACAGCAGCAGCAACAACAGCAGCAACAGCAGCAGCAACAACAGCAGCAACAGCAGCAGCAACAACAGCAGCAACAGCAGCAGCAACACCGAAAACGTAACCCGAAGTATGTTCAGAAACTGAAAAAACAACAATGAGCAGTGAATACACACACACACACACACACACACACACACACACACACACACACACACACACACACACACACACACACACACACACACAACACACACACACAATATGTTCTGAATCCGAAAATAAGCAGTATCAGTAACTCACATTCATACGTGTTCTCTTATGCATGGGATTCACTCCACACACATACACATGTATACACTCACTTATTCACATTATGACACCTGCATATATATATATATATATATATATATATATATATATATATATATATATATATATATATATATACATATATATATATATATATATATATATATATATATATATATATATATATACATATATATATAATACAAAATGCGACAAGAGCGCAAAACATCCAGACAGTAGGTGTTACAAGAAAGGGACAACAAAACATCCAGATAGACGATGCAAAGAAAACAAGGACAGGTCATTCGGAGATTTTCTTTCATCAGTCGAGATCCAGATTATCTTTGCAATTTCGGCTGGTTATACTCGAGATTGCTCCAATCTGGCCAGCCCCAAGGAAAAACTAAGCTAAGAGCATTAGATTCCTTGGAAGAAAGCAGCGAATGTATACAAAAACAAGGACGAAAATAAAAAAAGGAACAATGTTACACGAATACAATAAATATAATAACAGGACATAACAACAGGTGTCTTTCGACTAAGGACGAATTAAATTAAGCTGGCGTTGTGGAAATA
>NC_142928.1:184993779-185006279 GCF_046866305.1 Octopus bimaculoides | reverse complement strand
TTTTTTAAATTTTATATTCGGTGGGACCCTACAGTACGTACTAAGTTTTGAGTGAGAAATAGAAGTGTATTTCATGACCATCGAAATACCACTTAGCATTGTTTCTTACTTTGAGACAAGACCTCTACAAGTTTAAGCGAGCCAAGGACAATGGATTCGATAGTCGTCTTGTATGTCACAGTATAATGTGTGGTTTATTTTTCAGAGCCCGATATAAAATGCAAAGGTGGCTTTGAACTCAGAAAGTCGGAAAACATATTTAAATATTTCAAGGCATTCTACTAGTTCTTCCCGTCTGTCATTCATCATCTTCATTGAAATATTAATTATAGCAAATGATTACAGAAAAATTTAAAGCGTTCAAAATCTAGAGCAATTATTGCATTCATGTATTTTCATATATATGCCGCACAACATGGCGGCTGGGATTTGGCGAGGGTTACACGCACTGATTTCACGCCAGTATAATTAATGAACGAGGAAACCGCAAATGGGCATAAGTGTAGAAAATAAATTAGGGAAAACGACGAAGGTTTAACCTATCACCTCTTAGAATGATTTCATTTATATCACATTCGACTTAGAATCAACTGGCAAATAATATTTGGCATCAGGATTAATTGATGATTAAATTATATTTAAAATTAACTGGCAACTCCAGTTCATGGTTTCAGATTCTAAAAGGAGGCTTAACACAACTCGATTCAAGTTTATAAGTACTAGACAAGCGATAAAGGAACAGAAATCTCAGTTTCCAAAGTCCTTTTATATATACTTTACGTACCATTGTCGACCGGTGACTTACTATATCAGTTTCTCACTCAAGTTTTATTGCATAAATGTTTGTGTTTATGGAATGGGTTGTGAATATCATGTTAGAAATGTTTATTGTAGAAAGACAGAGTTTTATGGTGTGTTTGCCACAAAATGGCGTCACAGGCTCTTTAAATTTGTTTATTAGACAGGTTAACCTAATAATGACGCAATTTGATTACTTCTGCTTCTTAGAAAAAACTCTTCCGCCTGATAAAAATGAAAAAGAAAATTAGTGATGGTTGCTGATAGTAGGTGATCCAAAGAGATACATAACCGCACAGATTTAAATATGTAGATATATACCTATATGTGTGTATATGTATGTGTGTATGAGTGTATATATAAATAAATATACATATCCTGTAAGGCTTCCTATCGTTATACCAATGATAGTAAAACCTACGCACAAAAACATACATGAATGAATACTATGTATATAAATAAGCAGCCATTTGCGAACCGTTAGTAACCTTCTAACCAGGTGTATGCCATAACCAATAATATACTGCTTGTCAGTATATATACACACACACACACACACACACACACACTCACACACACACACACACACACACACACACACACACACACACACACACACACACACACACACATATATATATATATATTTATAATATAAATAATATATAAATATATGCATATATCCATACATATATATACATACCTACATATATATGTATATATGCATGCATATATGGGTACAGGACATAAAAAAAAAAACGTTAAACACAATGAGAAACGAAAACATAGAAAACGAACTTCTTTTTCGAACAACGAAAACAAACAGAGAAACGAGACATGCAACATAAAGAATATATCCTTTCTTCTGTTGTCCCTGTTTCATCTACTCTGCGTTTCGAAGGTAAGGACAATACGCGACTTCGTTGAAACAGTCCTTCCCGCAAAGCAAATTAAATAGAATTTGGGATTTTTTGCGGAGGGTGAAAGTGTTAACAAGAACAAGACAGTAAAAACAAACGGTGAGGGCTGTTAGGCCAAGACGATAGAAAAATTATTATGAACGCTAGGTAGACGAGCCATGAGAGGAGATAGGAAAAGGGATATATGCATATATATATATATATATATATATATATATTATTTATATTATTATATGATCGAACGCCACGCATCCTTTTCCAAGTAAGTTCTATCTATCTATCTATCTATCTATCTATCTATCTATCTATCTATCTATCTATCTATCTATCTATATGATGGACTCTTCCGTCGAGGACGACATATAAGTGTTCAGCTTGAAGCATGGAAAGCTATAAATTACGGTGTGTAAACATTGGGTTTAAACAAACTTTTGGATAGAAATAGTTGAAGGCTGCCCTTGAGACATCTTGTGGAAACATGACTGGCATTCCACCTTTGGATCAAAACGATCATCTGAGTTTCTGTCTTCAAACTTTATTCTTATCAGTGTGAATTGGATGTTGTCGGCGTAATGGTCGAGAGAGCGTGAAATAATTCTAATTTTTGGAACGATGGATCTCGAAGCAGATAAAATAATATATACATGTATATATGTATGTGTGTGTATGTATGTATGTATGTATATATATATGTATATATATATGTGTGTGTGTGTGTGCATGCGTGTGTGTGAAGAGTTTTCATATATGTATATATGTGTGCGTGCGCGCTAGGTGTGTATGTAGTGTGTTTTTGGGGGTGCAAGCTATGTACGTAGGTGTGTGGAAGTTTGTAGAAGATGAATTAAAATTTCCACTTTACCAAAATGAAAGACAACTCAAAATAACAAGACTAAGATATAAGAAATTCACAATCGAGCATAGCATAAGGGTATTCCCATCATCAGCTGCCCAAACCGATATCACTGTGGTTTCGACACCTAGGCAGTATCATTCAGTTCAACAGTGTCGACAACGTTAAAAATATAAACGCTGCCTGGGAATCCATCTGCGTATCACTAAAAGTAACAACATAAAAGTAAACAGTGATAATTTATAGCTACAAAGAACTTATTCTAAGAAGAACATTCAGACAATAAGCACACACAGACTACCAGGTACTTTCTTTCTTAATCAACAACACATTAAGAACATGATATCATATCGAAAACAAGCTTATCAAAAGACTAGTGCAAGAGTAGGTCTCGTAAGCAATGTACTAGGAAAAGGACAAGCTTAGATCAATATCTATGAAGCAGGAAACATATTTAACACGATAAAATATATCAACCAAATAAATTGCTCATGAAAAATAAAACAATAAAATTGTATACATATATATGTGGGGGGTGCATGTGTGCCAGTGTGTGTGTGCGTGCGTGTATGTTGTGTGTGTACATATACTATAACTGAGAGACAAGGTACGAATGACTCACTTTTTAAGGGAACAAGAGTTCCTAACAAAAACGAAAGAAAACACTAATGATTCAAAGCGTCAAGAAAATATTGAACGAAACCTCGTGGAAAACTTCTGGAATGTGGACTCAATTCACTTCAACTAACGGATCTTACATGACATGCTGAGAAATTTCGGAGAAAGCTTCGTCAACGAGAATTCTTCTAAAACATATACGACGAAGATTCACCATTTGCGATAAGCAAAACAGGACTTAAACCTCTTATAAACAGGATAAAAACACTTAGAGGAATATGTAATGTATCTAAAACGTACGGGCGCTGGTGTAGGTGTGTAGTAAGAAGCTTGCTTCCTTACCACATAGTTCCGGGTTCAGTCCCTCTGCGTGACACTTTGGTCAAGTGTCTTCTACTATAGCCTCGGGTCATCTGAAGCCTCGTAAGTGGATTTGGTAGACGGAAACTGAAAGAAGCCAGTCGCATATATATATATATATATATATATATATATATATGCATATATATATATATATATATATGTGTGTGTGTGTGTGTGTGTGTGTGTGTGTGTGTTAGTATGTGTGTTTGTGTCTATGTTTGTCCCACACCACCGCTTGACAACCGGTGCTGGTGTGTTTACAACCTCGTAACTTAGCGGTTCGGCAAAAGATATCGATAGGATAAGTACCAGGCTTCGTAGAAAAAAAAAATACTGTTGTCGATTCATTCGACTATAAATTCTTCAAGGCGGTGCCCCAGCATGGCCGCAGTCTAATGATCGAAACGAATAAAGGATAAAAGATAAATTAAAAAAAAACACATAGAATCAAACATTAGAAATGAAGAACAAAAAGCATTGGAATATCTACAGAAAGAATCCTCTGTAGCCATTTAGAAACGCCGACATAGGAGGAGCCATTGTCATAATGGACAAAACCCACAACAAGGAAATGGTCTTAGAACAACTAAATGACTAACATTTCTACAGAAAAATTAGAAACCCGTATAGATAAATGAATAATAAGTAAAACTGGAATTGGTAAATTAATGAACAAATTAAAAAATGATTTAACAAAAAGGTGTTAGATTTTGAGGTAAAAACAAGTAACTTTTGTGGACTTTCAAAAAGCCATAAACCTAAAGAAATCAATAGATTATTCAAGGGCCTCCATACAGTTATGTAAAGATTCCCAAACGATCTGATTTAAAATTATGCTAATAATAGTAGGACCAACATGCAGCACCCGACGATTAAGCAACCTGCTTCACATAATTTTGAAACCTTTATTCAAATTGGTTCCTAGTTTCTTCAGAGATGACATGGACTTCCTAAACCACATTCCAGAAAGGGTAGATAAAGAGACAATCCTAGTTAGTTTTGATGTAACCAGATTCTACACAAATATTCCCCATGGATCAGAGTTAGAAGCAGTAGAAATTTGGATAAACAAATACCCACAAAAAATTCAGGAGAGATTCTCAAAAGAATCTATATTCGAAGGATTACGGTTAATATTGGAAAATAACTACTTCTTTGACAACCAGTATTATTTACAAATACAAGGCACAGTAATGGGGACGAAAGTCGCACCGTTTGCGACACCAATCATGGAAGAAAAATCTATACCCTGTCCAGAATCACTTAATTATCCTTTCCAAACATATTTAATAGGGAACTAGAAAAAACTCTGGGATGACAGTTTTATATTTTGGAATAAAAATAAGGTTCCTTAAATTAATAGACAGCATTCATGAACCAATCCAATTCACTATGGAAACGAATGAAAAGGAACTCCTTTTTCTGAATATTCTAATGGTTAAAGAAAATTAGACATTTACAACTGATTTCTATTGCAAGGACACAAACACACACCAATATTTAGATTTTAGATCTTGCTACTCTTCCCATAAAATTGGAAAATATCATTCAATATGGAAAGACGTATATGCGCAATAGTTACAGACACAAAAGAAACGACTTGTAGGACTGAATATGTTTCTTCAAAAATAGAAATACTCGCAAAGGTTAACGAATCATGTCATAACCAAAGCAAAAAAAATCCCAATATATATACCTTGCGGAGAAACACTTGTGATAAGGATGAAAATGAAAATACAAATATAATATTCCATTTGTAGTCGACCATAATCCTAGGAACTGCAACATCGTACATCCAGCCAAACGATACCATCCACATCAATCATCAAATCTCCGAAAAATAATCAAAAGATCACAAATCATCAACAGAAGACAATAACCAAATCTCAAGAGATTTCTAACAAAGGCAATATACCTACATATATATATATATGTAGGTATATGCATGTATGTTTGTATATGTGCGTCTGTGTTTGTCCCCCCACCGTCGCTTGACAACCGATATTGGTGTGGTTAAGTCCCTGTGACTTAGCGGTTCGGCAAAAGAGGCCGATAGAAAACTACTAGGCTTACAAAGAATATGTCTTGGGATCGATTTGCATGGCCGCAGTCAAATGACTGAAACAAGTCAGTGACATTTTGTGAAATAAACATTTAAAAAAATAATTAATAATGTCCCCAAAAAATCTTTTTCTCATTATTCTTATTGTATCAAGTAATTTTCACAACAGCATTTAAATATGGATGGGTTGAGGCGCAGGCGTGTCTGTGTGGTAAGAAGTTTACTTTCCAACTACGTGTTTCTGGGTTCAGTCCCACTGCGTGGCACCTTGAGCAAGCGTCTTCTACTATAGGCTTGGGTCGACTAAAACACTGAGTGGATTTGTTAGACGGAAACTGAAAAGAATCCCATCGCATATATACTTATCTATACGCGTGTCTTTGTGCCTGTGTTTGTCTCCCATCACTGCTGGACAACTGGTGTTGGTGTGTTTACGTCCGTAACTTGGTGGTTCGGCAAAAGAGACCGATGCAATAAATAACAGGGTTAGGGTTAGGGTTTAAAAAAATAAGTGCTGCAGTCGATTCGTTCGACTAACAATTCTTCAAGGCAGTGCCCCAGCATGGCCACATTCTAATAAATGAAATAAGTAAAAGTAACGTGAGTTACATGGATTGAGTCAAATTAATTTGATAATTAATTAAAAAAAAAACAATAATTATACTCTGTGACAATTGAGTAATAATTTCTTCAGTTCATTTTCACCAACATAATGAACACGCACGCGCGCGCACACGACCACGTACACCCACAACACTCACGTACCACATTTACACACACACACTCACACATATTTATTCATATGTACATCTATATGTACGCATATATATTTATTCATAAACACATACACCCACACAGACATATATATATATATATATATATATATATATATATATATGCGAGTAAAAATAAATACAAAAAAAGGTGGATTTTTTTGTATGATTGTGTATAGAGGAATATATTATTTTGCTTAAAAGAGTTCCAACACTGTCTGTTTTTTATGTTTTATTTATATTCCTGCAGAACTAATGTGGGGTATAGAATATGGAATATACAATATATAATATAATATACAATATATAATATGAAATAAAATAAAAATGGATGGCACCATGAAATAAAGTATTGAATGTAGATGAAATATTGAGTGTTCAATATAAAGGATCAAATATATAAATATATAAATATAAATATATATATATAAAGGCGACTCGAGTTTCAGGGCTATTTCCCTTCGTCATGGCCGGTATGACAGTCTTTAACAGACTGTAATAAGTTGGCTGGTTTTCTGTCTTTTATACCAATTCCTTTGGATGGCAGCAGTAGGTGTCTGGCTATTTTTAGAATTGATGTTAAATCTATTTTTAGACATGATGATATTTTAATTTATTGTTTTGTGTGGGTTGTAGGGATAAGATTTTTAAACCACAGTGGGTGTTTGGCTGTTCTTAGAAATGATGCCAAATCTATTTATAGAAATGATGATATCTGAGAGATTTTTTGTGTTTTGGTTACAGGGATAAGATTTTTAAACCCCAAGTAAGATGGATTTAATCATTGTTTGTTAAGAGTGGGTTTGAATTTCTTAATAAAGTCCTTTTCTTTGCATTTTCTTTCAATTTCATTCCGGTTGTAAAGTTTATGGAATGGAAATATAATAAAAGTTTGATGACCACATGTTGCTAGATGGTTACTCAGTGGTATTTGGCGGACTTCTGGGTTTTTAATCTGTTGTCGATGTACCCGTGAGCGTTCCGATAGTGCATTACCTGTCTGGCCAACGTACAATTCTTCACAATTAGGGCATTTGATGCAGTAGATTAGATTTCTACTTTTGCAGTTCATGTTCGCATTGGTGAATATTTTCCCTGTTTTTGTGTTCATATATGGGCCGGTATGGATTGATCGGCATGTGCCGCATCGGCTATCATTGCATTTGGATACAGTGAATGTTTGATTTTTGTTGCTGAGGTCAAACCTTGCTTTGTTAATAGTTTTTTCAAGTTTTTAGGTTGTCTCTTACTGAGAGTTATATTTTGATCTGTAATGATATTTCTCAATTCCTTACTTTGTGCAAGGATCGGTAAGTTCGCTTTGGCGATATTAAAGATGTTCTGGTGGCATGGATTTTGTGTCACTATAAATGGAATGATCTTTTCCTGTTTGTCTTTTCTTTGCGGTGTCCTCAGTTGTTGTATGGGTATTTTCGAAGCCCGCTGAATACCATTTTCTATGAGTCGTGATGGGTATTTTTGCTTCACCAGAAATTCTTTCAGTTCCATCAGGCGTTTATTTCTGGTCTCTATATCCTCTACAATAGTACATATTCTCCTGGCTAGGCAATTCTCCATACTTGATGACAATCAACACTGAAAAAATCACAAACTACACCCCACAAAAAATAATGAAAACCCTGTCCTCACTAATTAAAACACATGGAAATGAACTGACAACCAAGGAGATTGATTTTCTAACAAACTTCAAATGCAAGCCTAGCCTCTTCTATGGTCTGCCAAAAATACACAAAAGCCAGATTATAAATGAAACCATCAAAAAATCACCAAAGACGTATATACATACACCAAACCCGGGGGACCTAAAACTACGACCCATCATAGCTGGCCCAGCCTGTGAAACACACAGACTAAGTCTATTTATGGACATCCTCCTAAAACCCTTCCTTAAACACATCAATAGCTATATCAGAGATGACATGGATATGTTAAATCACCTCCCAAAGAAAGTCAAGAAAGAAACAATCATGGTTTCATTTGATGTGATTAATTTATACACCAGTATACCTCACAATTATGGACTAGAGGCAATTCAGTTCTGGCTGGACCAATTCCCGGAAGAAATCCCAAACAGGATCAGTAAAGAATTCATTACTAAATCGGTTGAATTCATCTTACGAAACAACCACTTCATGTTTGACAATACTTTCTACCGACAAAAATCCGGAATTGCTATGGGCACTAAGGCAGCTCCAGTCATTGCGAACCTAACAATGGGTTACTTGGAAATAATAATATACCAGGAATCTTTATCTACCTTTGGAAACACCCTTTCCCAATACATAAAAGAAAATTGGAAAAGGTTCCTGGACGACTGTTTCATACTCTGGAATGAAAACACAGATGAACTCTTGAAATTCAAAAGTCTATTGAACAGTGTCAACCCAAACATACAGTTCACAATGGAATACAACCAAAAGGAGCTCCCATTCTTGGATATACTAATTAAAAAAGTAAACCTAAAAATAGAAACGGACATATTTTACAAAACCACAGACACCAAACAATATCTACTATTTGATTCATGCCACCCAAGACACACTAAAACAAACATCCCCTTCAACCTTGCAAGAAGGATATGCACAATAGTGTCAGAACAAAATACTAGAGACTATAGACTACAAGAACTCAAAAACACACTAATTGACAGACACTACCCAATTCAACTCATAGAGGATGGAATCAGACGTGCATCACAAATCGACATAAAAAACTTAAGAAAAGTTAAACACAGCAACTCACATTCCCCGAAAATACTGCCATACATATCCACATACAACCCCAGAAACAAAGAAGCCTTCACCATCATCACCCAAAACATACCAATGCTACATAAGGACCCCAAATTAAAGGAAATTTTACACACACACAAAATCATTAAAAGCTACAAACAACCAAAATCACTGAAAAAGATCCTCACAAAGGCAAAATTAGTTTCCAAAATAACATACGAAAGTGAAAAAATGTGGTCGTCTAAATTGCGCAACATGCCCAAACCTTCTAGAAGGTTCAGAATTCCTCTTCAAAGAGGGACAAAAATTCAAAGTTAAATCTGACTTTACTTGTGCCTCAGAAAACCTTATTTATGTAATAAGATGCTCGGGCTGCCACGAAAACTACATAGGGTCCACAGGATTAACGCTCAGACGCAGATGCACTCTGCATCGACAGCAGATTGCATGCCCAGAATACCGAATGATACCCTTTAGTGAGCATATTGAGAAATGCGCAAAACAAATGCTACCACAATTTATAATCTTTCCTTTCTATCAATGTGCCATTAATACAACAACACAAATTAGATTGAATAAGGAAACCTTCTTCATTCAAAAATATAAACCCAAACTTAACCATTGCTAACACTTTTAAATAAGGAAATTCACCTCACTGAGAGGAAAAAATTATAGAGCAAAACCTAACTTCGAAACCAATTTTCTCATCTATATATATATATGCGACGGGCTTCTTTCAGTTTCTGACTACCAAAGCCACTCACAGGCTTTGGTCGGCCCGCGGCTATAGTAGAAGACAATATGCCCAAGGTTTCACGCAATGGGACTGAACCCGGGACCATGTGATTGGGAAATAAGCTTACCACACAGCTACTCCAGCGCCTAAGTATATATATATATATATATATAGTTGGAATTTACAAAAAAACAAAAACGCAGACAGGTGTGTAGACAACAAACAGGTGTATTAGTTTAACGTTCGGGAAAGTGAAAAGTCTTTTACGTTTCGAGCCTACGCTCTTCAACAGAAAAGAGCACGAGAAAATAAACAGAAAGAGAATAAAAAAAATATATATGTATATATATATATATATATATATATATATATATATATATATATATATATATATATATATATATATAGGAACAAAGAATCTCGGAGCACATAAAACCATGTAAATATTGGGTTGAAACACCCTTTTGTATAGAATATCTTTTTAGCACTCTCTCTCCCTATTCGAAGTAGCACGCAACCGCATTAAACTGTTTTAAAATATATATTTATCTATATATATGACGTATGCACATATGTATATATATATATATATATATATATATATGACGTGTGCATATATATATAGATATATGCATGCATATTTATATGTACATACATGCATGCATGAATACATACATACATTTATACATACATACATATATACACGCACACAGATATATATAAATCTGCATCTATATCTCTCTATAAATGCCTACATATAATATGTGTGTATTTAGTCCATGTAAATACTGAGATTAAGACCTGAGGATTTAATATAAAGAAGGTTTTGTCTAGGATGTGTTGTCTGCCAGTGTACTGCTGACATAAATGAGTTAAGGGAAAGAGTATCTGGTACTCACATTAGACATCTTATATTACTCCTTCTTTACACCCATTTCACATCAACAGAACACATGGTAAAATAAACATATCGGTAGTAAGGCCCTCTAAACCATGCACTCTGACAGACACGTACACACACACACACACACACGCACACACACACACACACACACACACACACACACACACACAGGCGCACGAACATACACACACACACACACACAGACGCACGAACACACACATATACCCACAGATGCACTCATACATTGTATGTATACATACATATATATACATGCATATATACACTGACACATGCTTATGTTCCTAACTGCAGAGACACACGCAGGCTCCTCACACATAACCATTAATATACATATAAGTACACATACGCACGTACACACACGTACACACACGTACACACACGTACACACGCACGCACACGCACGCACACACGCGCCCGCACATACACATAGTCTTTGTACACAAACACACGCATGGCCCTGAATGCATAAACACACTTGTAAATATAAACACAAACGCACACATATATCTATGACCATACATATACATATAAGCACGCATACATAGCCATGCACATATACAGTTATAACGATGCATAAGCATATACACAATGATAAGCGCATACATAAGTGCATAAACACAATTATAAATACACATGCAGAAGCACGCATGCGCACATACACACGTACAGAGTTGCACAAACATCAACAAACACGCATTCGCACTAAGGCACATATACATACAATGATAAGTATAGACACACGCATCTGTATACATACACACACGCATGCTTATATATGTAATCGTATTCATACAGACTTACATATATGTATACACACACATACATATATACATGCATACATACATACATACATGTATACACACATGTATACATACATACATGCATACATACATACATGCATACATACATATATACATACATATGTAACACAGTGCCTAAATACCAATCTTAGGCTTCCCAAAAACCAGAATAGAGAAAGCTAATTCGAAGACTACAGATCCAATTCATCACAGGAACTGTAAAAATCTTTAAGACTTTCCAGAAGTCTAACATTTAAATATATATGGGCATGTCTAGATATTCAACTAGATATGCAACATAGATATGCAACATAGAAGACCTAGGGTCAATTTCTTCGACCAAAACCCTTTAAGGCGGTGCTCATTTCGGCCAAATAACTGAAACAAGTAAAAGAAAAGACTCATTTCTGATGGGCCGTCATAAGGAAGCAGCGGATACCGAACAGTCGTTAATGGCTAATAAGAGCTTATCGTTCTTATATAAGAATAGTAAATGGTATCTTTCCTTATGGTACCTTTCATCAAGGTGGAATTAATTAATTAGAGGCGCACTAAGAAACTTTGAATAAAATATAAGCGTGTGCAATCATATTTAAGATGTTCATGTACACTAGGAAATGAATTTTCAATACATTGTGCAAATTGTTTCGAGAGGACAAGTTCTTCTTATAGACAATATGGGTGTAAACACACAACTAAGCCATGAATAACGTTACCGGATCGGAGGAGACATGTGTTTCTGTATCGTTACGCTTCATCAGCTGCATATACGGAGCCGTCGTTCATGGCTACGGTATACAATTCGCTGACGCCATTCATAGCCTGTTGTATGTTTGCACACGTGTTGCCCATGAGAAGAATTTCTTCTCAGGAGACTATTTGTGTAGCGTATACTCTTA
>NC_142928.1:184978779-184991279 GCF_046866305.1 Octopus bimaculoides | reverse complement strand
TGTCCAAGAACATGAATCGTAAACGGACCTACGATAGACTGTTCAAAAACCTTGAATCTCTCCATGTAAGATAATATAATTGCCATATTGTTCAGCGTAGGAGGCCGAACCAATCAAGCAGAACTGTCATTAGAAACTTCTAACCAAACTATGTCTTTTCTGAAACATAAAATATTTAAGACTACACTATCTTTGTGTAGAAAACAAGCTGCACCCTGAAAGATATGTTGAGTTCAACGAGGACGCCTTGCAAACCCTGGTGGAACAAAATCCCATCCTAGCTGTTGAGGAACTAGCAGAGAAGCTTGGATTTACTCATTCAACCAGTCATTCAAGTCAGCGCCCGAAGGAAAACGACCATATTTGGTTTCAAGACGAAAGGTATTCTTCCATCAGAATAATGCTCACCATATACAGCGAGGATGATATTCCAAAGGCTGGAGCAGTTTGAATGGGAAAAAATGCCCCCCACCCCACCCCGCATCATATTTGCCGGACATTGCCCCATTTGGTTATCATTTTTTTCGCTGTCTTCAAAATCATTTGGGCGGAAAAATTATGAATTCTGTAGACGAGTACAGAACGGTACTGGAGGAATGTTTTTCGTTACGGACAAGTGAATTTTAGAAGAGGGGTCTTGCAAGTCTACCAGGTAGATGGAAGAGCGTTATAGAAAATGAAGGAGAGTTTTAGATTAAAAAAGAACTTTGTTTATCTTAATTTTGAAAAATGAAAGAAGTATAAAAAGTAAATGATTGGAAATGGAACCGGTGAGTGTGTTAATTAATAGGGCATTAAAACCGAATGACTCTCCCCAGACCAAGAATATGCTTCAACACACTAATTCACATAAAGAATCTTGCAAACCAAATACAAAAGCGATATATATATATATATATATATATATATATATATATATATATATATATATATATATAAATCAGAATCAAAATCGAAATCGAAATCGAAACAAACTCGACGACTGGCAACCCATGCTAACCTTTCCTTCATTGGACACTAAACTCTCCTTGCGAAGACCTGTTGGGGCAAGTGAAATCGAAATTGAACCAAATTCGATGACTGGCACCCGTGCCAGTGGAACGCTAACAACACCATCCGAGCGTGATCATTGCCAGAGCAACTGTCTGGCTTCCGTGCTGGTGGCCCATAAATAGCACCATTTGAGCGTGATCGTTACCAGCGTCGCCTTCTAGCACTTGTGCTGGTGGCACGTTAAAAAATCATTCGAGAGAGGTCGTTGCCAGTGCTGCTGGACTGGCTCCCATCCATCCATCCATCCATCCATCCATCCATCCATCCATCCATATGTGTGTGTGTGTGTGTGTGTGTGTGTGTGTGTGTGCGAGTGTATGTATGTATGCATGTATGTATGTATGTATGTATGTATGTATATATGTATGTATGTATAGTGGAGGCGCAATGACCCAGTGGTTAGGGCAGCGGACTCGCGGTCGTAGGATTGCAGTTTCGATCCCCAGACCGGACGTTGTGAATGTTTATTGAGCGAAAACAACTAAAGTTCCACGAGGCTCCAGCAGGGGATGGTGGCAAACCCTGCTGTACTCTATCACCACAACTTTCTCTCACTCTTTCTTCCTGTTTCTGTGGTGCCTGTATTTCAAATGGCCAGCCTTGTCACACTGTGTCACACTGAATCTCCCCGAGAACTATGTTAAGAGTACACGTGTCTGTGGAGTGCTCAGCCACTTGCACATTAATTTCACAAGCAGGCTGTTCTGCTGATCGGATCAACTGGAACCCTCGTAGTCGTAACCGACGGAGTGTCAACAAAATGTATGTATATACTGCATATATACGTGAATATTTACATAGTTATGCATACATTTACATAAATACTTTCAGAAAATAACAATTTATGTATTTTGAAAAGCTTGACATATACAAACATGCACTGACAAAACATATAAACAAAATAAATACTTCACAAACATATATATATGGATGTATGTATGTGTATGTATATATATATATATATATTTATGCACCCACCCAGAAGATTCTAAGATAGATATGGATACAACAAAGCAAATATCTCGGTCTATTATACTTCACTTTAGTAATAGAGGAGCTCTCTCCCTCCCTCTCTCCCTCTCTCTCGCTCTCTATATATATATATATACATATACATGTGTGAATGTGTGCGTGTATATATATATATATATTTATTTTTTATTTTTTATATATATACATATATGTATGTATGAATATACATTTGTGCGCTTGTGTGTGTATGTATATATATATATATATATATATATATATATATATATATATATGAATGTATGTATGTATGAATATGTGTGTATGTGTGTGTGTGTGTGCACGTGTGTATATCCAGAAGATACCAAGATAGATAGACATGGAGACAGTCAGGTAAATATCTAAGTGGATTGTATGACTATTTAGCAAAAAGCAGCTGTAAATCACTGCCGCCGGTTTGTTCTGCCCCCCACCACTCAGTTTTTCTCTTTTCCTTTTCTTTTTTTTTTTTGCAGTCTTTTCAATTTGTCTGGAAAATATGCAAAGATCTACGTAAGAAGATACTTGTGGTGTTGCCAAATTAGGCTGTTTAAAAAAAACTCTGAAGCAAACTGGGTAATAGACCAAATAAACATAAATCATCCTAGCCTAAAACAGTGCGCAGTTTGTTTGTGAAATGTTTTGTGTAACTCATTAAAAACATGAAATGTAACTGACAGAAGGAACGAAAATTATATATAATTCATAGACTTCGTGAAGTTCATTTGTGGTTTGTATGGACAGCAGTGTATGTCTTACTTTTTTTGAAATTTCATTTCAAACGATATTTACTGTTAAATACTGCTGTTTGTGTAAAGAGAGTGAAATCTTGGTTAATTTTTTTTAGCTCTTTTGGGAAGGATTTTGTGGTTAAGAGCTGTTTAAAGAACTGCGAAGCTCTATACCTCAGAACACGCATCCCTCGCGAAACCTAAACTTATAAATGAATTTTAATAACTACCGAGGAAGACTATCACTATTTTAAAAAATATATTTATATCATTTAAGGTGCCGAGCTGGCAGAATGTTCATCGCGATGGACGAAATGCGTAGCGTCATTTCTCCCGACTTTATGTTTTGAGTTCAAATGCCACCGACTTCGACTTTGCTTTGCATCTTTTCGAGGTCGATGAAATAAGTACCAATTAAGCACTGGTGTAATCGATGTAATCCATTATTCCCTTTCCAAAAATTTCAGGCCTTGTGCATATAGTAAAAAGTATTATTATTAGTATCAAATGTTGGCAGAAGATCAGAAAGTTCAGGGAGAGAATAAGTCGTCCACATCGGCCCCAGTGCATAACTGGTACTTATTTTATTAACCTCGAAAGGATGAAAGGCAAAGTCGACCTCTGCAGAATTTGAACACGGACGGACAAAACGCTGCTATGCATTTTGCCCGGCGTGCTAACGATTCTTATTTCTTTATTGCCCACAAGGGGCTAAACATAGAGGGGACAAACAAGTACAGACAAAGGGATTAAGTCGATTAAAGGCAAAGTCGACCTCGGCGGAATTTGAACTCAGAATGCAACGGCAGACGAAATACTGCTAAGCATTTCGCCCTGCGTGCTAACGTTTCTGCCAGCTCGTCGCCTTAGAAAATATCATTATTTTTATTACCATTGAGTGAGAGAGTAGCGGATGACGTCAAAGTGACACTGGAGTACAAATATACAAGGCCCGATATTACCATCATGGCTATCCATCTAATAAGGGTACACCAGGAACATGCATCATAAACATATGTGTATGACATGGTGATCTCATATCAATATAAACAGCGCATGACCTTGCAGTTAGAATATTTTTCTGGTCGAGTAGCCCATCCCGTTCAAAAGGTCCCTGAATAAAGGTTATTTAAGGATGTTGAACGAAACACCAACGTTTCTAGAGGTGAACTATTCAAACCTCAAAGAATTCCTCTCAGCACATGGCTATGATGCTCCCCCACAACTGCTCGTGATCAGAGATGCACATATCGTCAGCCACCAAGAGTCATGCTCAAATGGTTAAGGTCAAACCACTGATAGACAAATCTGTGGTATTGAGTAGAATATTTGCTGTAGCCCATCTTTTATACCAAGACAAAAACATGTACATAACACTTCCAATCAGTTAAGACCAGAATTCATGAGAGCCAGTGCCTGTTATTGCATCAGAATATTTATTATTATTATCTGATGAAAACTCACAGCTTATTTTGCTGGGTATAATGGAAAGTGTCAGCTGCCCGTAGCCAGCAGACCAAGGTGACATTTGTTTACTGGTCATGCTTCAAGAACCCGGCGAAGAATTCTTGCAGTTACAAGCAATGCTGATTTTTGTAGCTGTTCTGTCTTCACACTTTCACCAATCTTTTTCAGTTATGCTGGTAGCTGAGTGCGAATATTTCCAATTACTGCTGATATCATGTCTACTCTCCTCATTGACCACAACCTTCGTATTTCCCACTTCAAATCGTCATAGTTGTTATTTCTTCTTTCTCATTGAGAAAGATTATTATTATTATTATTATTATTATTATTATTATTATTATTATTATTATTATTATTATTATTATTATTATCATTATTATGTTGTTTTTTTTTTCTTCTTTCTTAAAATTTTCTTCCATTTCTCGCCGAGTGTTTTCCGTACACCTAGGGCAGAGAAACTCGTTGTCATTTCCAGTTTACACACGCAAATTCACAGGTAAAATATGTATTTAAAAAAAAAATTATTATTATTATTATTATTATTATTATTATTATTATTATTATTATTATTATTATTATTATTATTATTATTATTATTATTTTCATATACACACAACAGATTAGACTATTGGAAAAGAAAAAATCCTAACATCGGGCTACAAGTAACCTTAGATGCCAAGAACCCTCCTAAGTATTCTAGCTGTCCCTAAAAACATTGTTTTCTGGAGCTGTAGTGAGCTGGATGTTATGCCTATTTCCTCTATCTATCTGTTCAGATCTCTAGGGATAGTTCCCAAAGCACATGTAGCTACTGAGATACTTTTTACCTGCACTTTTTATTTCGAATTCTTTGACTGAGATATTTCGATAAGCTGGTACCGTCACATCTATAAGACTGCGGGCTGTTGGTCGATGATCTTTGATAATAATATCAGGTCTATTGGCATTTACCTGTCTGTCAGTATGGATGATAAAGTCCCACAGAATAGTAACTCTATTACTTCCTGTGACTAGTTTCGGGTGGTGTTCACACCAGCTTTTAGGAAAGGGGGACGACAGACGTTTCAATGTAGGAACTGCTCTATTCAGTCAAGTCTGGTTTTGTACTCGGTTATTAGGAGTTTAGAGTAACCAACCGCAATGTAGTCGACAGTTTTAATACTATCATCACATAGTTTACGGTTTGGGTCAGCATCCATTGTGGAAAACGTTTCCTGTGAGTAGAGATTGATCCTGAACAGCCATTATAAACCTCCAATTTCTGCCTTTAGACCTGAATTGCGCAACCACTGATACTCTTTCTTTATCTATATCTGTTCCCCTTATTCATTTGGGATACTGACCATGGAGCGGTTTCTCTTGCCATTTGTTTATAAGCTTTTTCAGGCCTTTGTAGTGTGAATATATAGTCAGTACAAGGTGTTGATGTGACTGCGTGAATGTTATTACAATAGTTCATAAAGAGGTGAAGAATAAATTCAAGACCTATATATTTACTACATAAAAATATATTTTATTTACTGGTCGGTGATGATAACACAGAATCAAAATGTAGAATCTAGTTGAATGAAGTAATCTATGCAAGAAGGTTCAGAGATAGAAAATGTAGAAATAACAGCTATGTGGTGGTTTTCAGTCATGTGGTGTAGCGAAATAGATGGACATAACAATGACATGAATGGCTCTAAGTCTAATCGCCTAAGAAGCAAAGAGCAGGGTTAGCAAGCTGTTTTTATTAATGGAACGCTAGACATTCTAGAAACTTCCAAGAGAAACGCTAAGCTTCTTGAATAATTAAGAATCACGTCTCATGACATAGATCCTTCGAGTAACTTAGAAAAGGGAGGTTACTCTATAATCTCTCTTGCAAGGGAGAGCACTAAACCTTCCTTTTTAGTATTTTGCTTATCGTGTTTTGCTGTATCTGTTGGTATAGCAGCTTTGGCATTATCATTTACATCTAAGATTAGTTTTCTTTTATACTTCTGCGCCTCTTTAACGACAGAATGTAGCTTTTTTGTTCCTTTCGTGTTGATTCTCTAGTTGTAGCATCCAATCATAGTTATGCTGGATGTATGAATTAAGATCTATTGTGATGGTCTTGTGCTATAATTCTAGCTGGATGAGGCCTCTTCCGCTCTCTTTAAAAGGAACGTAGATTCTATAAATATCAGCTTTTGGATAATGCACCTTATTTGCTGTCATTTTTTTTTCTCATTTTGTTATCCATTCGTTGGAGTTCATTTATATGACGGTTAATTATATATTATAACTGCACTATATCACTACTACTACTACTACTACTACTACTACTACTACTACTACTACTACTACTACTACTACTACTACTACTACTACTACTATTCTGCAAAATATATTAAGGTGTTTCGTGAAAAGAATCGCTGATTTACAAAAAACTGAGAACCATTAAACTAGAATTCAGTCCTTGTTTTTTTTCTTATGTCAGTCTTAAGGCTAGAAATGTATTATTGAAAACTGTCGTGGCAATATATATATATATATATATATATATATATATATATTGATATATATATTGATATATATATATATATATATATATATATATATATATATATATATATATATATATATATATATATATATATATATATATATTGATATATATATATATATATATTGATATATATATATATATATATTGATAGATAGATATGCTTGTGTATGCATTATATATACATGCATATATATTATGTACATTATATGTATACAAATACACATATATGTATATATATATATATGCATATGTGTGCATGCATGTATATATATATAAATAGATTGATAGATAGATAGATTAATAGATAGAGAGCTAGATATGCATTTGTATACATTATATATATACATATATATATGTTATATATATTACATTATATGTGTACACATACATATATATGTATATGTATATGCATATGTATGTATATATGTATGTATATATGCATGCATGCATGCATGCATGTATGTATGTATGTATGTATGTATGTATGTATGTATGTATGTGTGTATATATATCATACAAAGGCAAGAAGTAAAAGAAACAAGGCAGAAATTAAATCCAATGTCGATTTAAGAAAGTAGAAGAAAAACACTTTTTAACTTTTCGGATGTAGTCTCTTTATCTTGAAAGCAAAGATAAAAAATAAGAAAACAAGAGGAAATCATGGGAAGAGGATTACAAGGTAGAAGAAATAAACGAATAAAACGGAAAGAAAAATTAAAGGGCAGAAAAACCAAAGTAAGTCCCTAGGCTTTGTGTGTGTGTGTGTGTGTGTGTGTGTGTGTGTGTGTGTGTGTGTGTGTGTGTGTGTGTGTGTTCAAATTACTCTACTTCTTTGATAAATGAGAATATTTTTAGACAAAAATAATTTAGAACGGAGCGAAGAGTCAGTGAAAATGGCAACTGATGTAAACAGCAATTTTGTAATTGGTTTTATAGTTACACTTGACTATAAAACCAAATATTTACGTAGATATCATGACATGATAGATTCTCCAACCAACGAATCAAAAATTGGTTACACTTACCAATGTCTTCTCAGCACTTCTTTATTTAACGTAATAATGAATGAAGTATCGACTAAACATCACCTATTTACTTTTTTCGTAATTCTATCTAATTACAACTATCGTGATGAATTGCAAGTTTAGATAAAAGTTTGTATGTCACGGCAAGAAGTTGAATCTGGTATTTCGAGTGAGAGAAAAGATATTTTTCTATTTTGCTAAAAGAAAAAAGAAGAAAAAAAATGTCTGTTTCCTTTCTCACATCTTTCTTTTAGACAAGAGGTCACTCTCTACTTTCACTTTCCTCTTCAAGGGAAATCTGAATAAGTTGATGAAGCTTGGCTAAGAAAGAAGGTGTCTGTCTTCAGCCTTCAGTCTGGTTCAACATGCAACCTATCTTGCCAAAGCCACCACATTACTTGCTAAAGGAAAGCGGCATCACTCTCTACACAATGGTCTCAGCTAATAGCCGGATCCTTCCTAAACGTGACAGCAAATATCCTATATAACCCCACAAGTCAGCAATACTCGGGCACTAAATGCAGGACATTTTCATCACTCTGCGCACGTCTCGGTTAAAAGCAAATGTGTTTCCCTCTCACGAATGATCAAACCCACTGAAAATTATTCTATTCTTCCTACACCGTATTTCGTATGGTGTAGGAAACTCGTGAACTACTCTGAACTATTCTTAATGAAACTCGCGGACTACTCTGTATAATCTTTGCCAACAGAAGACCACCGTTAGTTTCCTCATACTTTCGCACTCTTTTCTATATTTTTGTTAACGTAAAACCATATACACAAATAAAGATGTTTATATACAATAACTGTTTCTTTTTATATACAATGTGTATACAATGACTGTATTGAAATTTTGGCAAGTAGTTGTTGCGTTTATATACATAAAAATAACAATTCAGCCGCACACTACTTGGTGAATGTTCTCTAAAAGAAATTAAGGAAACCCTTTAGTCCGCTGTTAAGCTTTAGAATAGCTTTATCTATTTTTATTCATATCGCTGCTGATGTTTGTAGACTAAATATTTATATATTTACTTTACTTTTATTCATATAGCCCTTAGTGGAGCCGTCGATTCAACAGCAACTACTACTACTACTACTACTACTACTACTACTACCACCACCACCACCACCACCACCACCACCACCACCACCACCACCACTACTACTACTACTACTACTACTACTACTACTACTACTACTACTACTACTACTAGCTCATTGGAACATCTAGGTTCAGTAATGCTGGCTAAGAAAACACACATCACTTTAAGATAACCTTCATCACGTGAAAGCGCGTAGCTCAGTGATTACGATATCCGGATTAAATCGGAAGGTCGTGAGCTCGATTCCTGGAGGCGCGTCTGGTCCTTGAGCAAGACACTTTATTTCACGTTGCTCCAGTTAACTCAGCTGGCAAAAATGAATTGTACCAGTAATTTAAAGGGTCAGCCTTGCTACATTCCGTGTCACGCTAAATCTCAACTGAAAACTACGTTAAGGGCAGGCGTGTCTGTGGAGCACTCAGCCACTTGCACGTTAATTTCGCAAAAAGACTGTTCCGTCGATTGGATAAACTGGAATCTTCGTCGTCGTAAGCGACGGAGGGCCAATTACATAGTGCACGTCACCACCAAATTTCATTGCGCTGCATCTGAATATAGTATCGTTGTTGTATTTGTTGTTGCTGACCACAGGTCAGTTCTGATCCTCAAGCAAACCGACAATAAAGATGAAAGGCGTTGTAGCCACGAATATATCGTGTAGAAGACACTTGCCCAAGGTGTCACGCAGTGGGACTGAACCCGGAACCATGTGGTTCGTAAGCAAGCTACTTACCACACAGCTACTCCTAAGCCTACGCATGTGTACATATATTTATATACATACACAATATATACATATATACACAAGGGTACAGAGTGTGGAGGCGCAATGGCCAAGTGGTTAGGGCAGCGGACTTGCAGTCATAGGATCGCGGTTTCGATTCCCGTTGTGAGTGTTTATTGAGCGAAAACATCAAAACCTCCACGAGGCTCCGGCAGGGGATGGTGGCGAACCCTGCTATACTCTTTCACCACAACCTTCTCTCACTCTTACTTCCTGTTTCTGTTCTGCCTGTAATTCAAAGGTTCAACTGTGTCACGCTGAATATCCCCGAGAACTACGTTAAGGGTACACGTGTCTGTAGAGTACTCAGCCACTTGCACGTTAATTTCACGAGTAGGCTGTTCCGTTGATCGGATCAACTGGAACCCTCGACGTCGTAAACGACGGAGTGCCAACAACTACATGAGTACCTATATCGCTAAAAAATAGAAGTCAAAAAATACTTCTGTACCACCGAATAGTCACAAATCTATTACAGACATGATAAGAAAAAATATTAGTGAATAGTAATAATGTTTTACCTCTACTGAGTCAGAACAAGTACATGTTGGTTAACCAGGTACCGGTTTCGAAATTTAGCGTCAAATAGGTGCCTGATTTTTCATCAGCCAAAGTCTGCCAGCTAGATTACTACAAACATTCTCCCCCACCTGTACGGCTGATAATTCGCTTACCACTCGTGATGGTATTTTAATAATAACATCCCTATATTTATCTATAAATAATTCTCCACATATCGTTTGTTCCTATAATTCTTGGTCACTTCAAACGAACTTTTGCAGGCATGGTGGAGGAGAATGTTAATAATAATTTAGCTGGCAGACTGTGGCTGATGAGAAATCAGGCACCTACTTGGCGCTAAATTTCGAAACCGGTACCAGGCTGACCAACATTTACTTGTTCTGACCCAGTAGAGGTAAAACATTATTATTGTTCACTGATAATTTTTTCCTATCGTGTCTGTAATAGATTTGTGACTATTCGGTGGTACAGAAGTGTTTTCTGACTTCTATTTTTAGCGATATAGGTACTCGTGTAATACCCTTGTGTATATATGTACATATCTAATATATTTTATTAATTTGCCTGTACGGCTGATGATTCGCTTACCACTCGTGATGGTATTTTAATATTACCATCACTATATTTATTTACACAATACACATACACACACACACATACACACATATATACATATATATGTTGTTTGTATATTTATATGTATACATATATACATAAACATACATACATATAGATATATATGTGTGTGTGTGTGTGTGTGTTTATGAGCGCACTCAAAAACGTTTAACATAAGCCTAAAGGATATATATGTACATACATATATATATATCTATCTATATATATATACATAATATATATATATATATATATATATATATATATATATATATACACACACACACATAATATATATATATATATATATATATATATATATATATACATACATACACATCAGATCGATGTGTACAACTTGTGCATTTCTGACCACCCCTTCTCTTGAGGAGAGCTATAATCTGTTCATGCAAGGAAAGTTATGGGAGTCAACATCCTGTGACGAGTCTGAACAGGTTAAGACAACATATCCTGTTGGGCGAACCTCACGCATCATTTAACAGGCAGTCAAAGAAATAAGACAACTGACATTTGAAACTATGGAAATCAATGATACATGATCTCAACCTCTTGAAGAAATCTATAAATCTCCAGAGGATGTACTTGATTTTGCTGAATGTAAACACCATCGTGTATTTAATGACTGCCATCCTGTAACCGAAGTTCAACCAGGAAGCCTTTCTCGAATGCACAAAACATCTAGTCTTAAGGAAGTAGCTTATTTCACAACTTGTTAAGCAGACATTGAAATTCATGAAAATTTCCTGGTTGTAATTTACATCAACACGAACTAAATACCCTGCGTAATGGTCTGAAGCCATCTACGGAGGCAGATACGTTAGCTCAGTATTTATTTTCCTCTGGAAGAATGGCCCTCTCTCAGAGAAAGGTATTATTCTAGACCGACTGGTTGAACATTGTAAACGTTGAGCTTTCTTTTCGCTGTGGATTACAAAGTGGTAAATTCTTTCTTCAACATCCAATGTTCCCGGAGCCGATACGGAAGTATAAGTTTGAAAGTTGAATCAGCGGAGAGGAGTCACTACTAGATGAAATCTCGAAGCGGTTTGAATGCACCAAGTCTCCGGTATCTAAATGTCTAAAAATTGTCAGCAGAGGGGCACCAAGAGTCATGGCCTAGATGCGGCCTGGGACCCTTAAAGTATAAGAAGTTAAGAGCCGAAATACTTACTTGAGGGGATGGGGTTCTTCTATCATGACCCGCTGTTCAGCTCCTTTAAGAATTTTTTTACCAATTTCACTAGATAATTTTAGTGAATTCTCAAGGTAAGGATGATATAACCACCGAAATATACATGTGCAGAAACCTGCTCTTAACAAACAAACCCAGCAGTTTCAAACATTTTGTGTGCCTCACGCAAAAGGAACACAAGCAAGGATGTTACCATAATCTGATGCAAAACTAAAGGCTGAAATAAAACATTCTGGTAGCTCCTATAACATTTTCATGTACCAATTGCAATTAAATTTATTTGAGAGAATGATCCTCGACATCTTTATCTACTATAGACTCTCTTTTTTACCGTTTTGCGAAGAGGAAAGGGTAGTAACGATGAAATTGGTGAGAATGAGAGGGGTAACCTCAAACTGGATTCCTGGCCCGAAACGTTTGCAACAGAGAGAAATCTA
>NC_142928.1:184951279-184971279 GCF_046866305.1 Octopus bimaculoides | reverse complement strand
GATAAGAGGAGATGATTGCTGCCGTAAGTGTAAGATTAATTGAGAAGAGAAGAGCGGTGTCATTGTAAAACTTACTAAGCGTGTCAGTCGGCTCATAACTGTTATGATATGTCGTAATTGTGTTGGTACCTTTAAGAAATTCAAATATAAGGCGGATATAGAGTTGCTGAAGGTTGTGTTTCCACCACGAAGTCAAGTCCTTGGTACTGGGTGGAGGTTATGTGCCTCACTGATCCTGATAGCTATGCCACTGGAATGCAAGCTCCTGGAAGGGTCTCCCATGCTGGCCTGATCAAAGGACGGAGGCCAGACTTATATGTGTGATTGTATTAAAAGCGTGTAGAAAGATAAATAACAATAATAAAGAAGCAAAAGATAAATTCAAACAAGGAATAATAACCCCGAAAGTGGAAACCTCCAGCGGCTATTTGGGACACCCCCACCCCACAAAACAACGGTCATTCTGACCACCAAGGTAAGTGTCCTTTCTCAGTTGTCCCCCTCCAATCTATGCAAACCTGTTTTTACCCAGAGGTAAAAATGAGGTTGCGTAGGACCTACAACCCTAACGGGGAAAAAAATCAAAATTACTGAATCATCGATGACAATTGAAAACCAAGGGCCTGGAAGAGGAAGGTTTTCATTCAGGGAAACGACACAGTGCAGTAAAATCCGAATTGAAATCAACGTCCTGAGTCTAGTGATGTGTAATGGCATAACTCAATGAATCAAGTCACGTGATATAGCACTCACACAGATACATTTGCACGCATGTATGCATGCACAGTTGCATTGGACAGTTTTGCTCTAAGCAATTTTCACAGTTCACTGCATATTATGCGGTATATATGTATTATATATGTGCACGCTAGCCGCATTATATTCTAATGCGCACAGTCTTAACTCCAGATATGCAGACAGATGACGTATGAGCGAGCGTATGCATATGTATGTATGTATGTATATATGTATGTATGTATGTATGTACGTATGTATGTATGTATGTATGTATGTTTATATATATATATATATATATATATATATATATATATATATATAAGGATTTCGTAATGAAATAAAGAATCAAGGCTGTGTATAAGCTGTAAGACCTTCTATTTATAAATGTTCTATAATATACACAGCCTTGGTTCCTTATCTCATTACGAAATCCTTATATTCACACGCTGATATATGACCTACGTTGGACCCCTTATTCGCATAATCACCGAACCTGGAGCTTAGCTATGGTGTATCCACAGCACTTACTCAGCATTACCTGAAACCTTTGGGTCTAATTGACACCACTTTCGCTCATAACCTATGTTTATATATATATATATACATACGTGGTCTGATCAATAAGTATCTGCACTATTGCCATAGTAACGAAGCTAAAGCACGCAAAGTGAAGCCGCTTGACAGCTAAACTGCCTCTAATCATAGGTTCTCTGCATTAGCCATAACCTGATCTTAGGCACTGAAATTATAGTATTCTCTTGTTGGTATGTTAAGAGTTTTCGTTTCATTGTTAGAACATATCTATAGATTTATAGCCAGTACTGTATGTTATGACGAGCCCATATACACAATATGACCCAACACACAATATGATCGCAGAACGGTTATATATGCTACACATTTCAACTATGTTTGGATTTTTTGTGAGCAGCTGTTCACCTTTCTTAACTCTCCACGGATACACTCCTTATAAACACTCTGATATTAGTGGCTAAAGTAACTTGAGCAGATCATTTTGCATATTTAACACTGATATTCTATATCAACGGTTGATAATTTCTAGGTATTAAGCATCAGTTCTTATCATGTCTATGACTCTGAGTCTAGTGATGTGTAATGGCATGACTCAATGAATCAAGGAACATGATATAGCACTAATGTGTCATGGCAGTGACGCATTTAGTCAAATGTTATATCAGGGACGCAATGAGTTAAGTGACGTAACGTATGCCATTGACCTAATGAATTAGGTGACATTTCATGGCAGCGGTGTAATGAACCACGTGACGTTATAATGATGGAGCTAGTCGAGGTTGAAGACGGTACGGATGTGGCTCATCAAAAAGGATCAAGTGTGCAAGGAAGAAAAAGACAGGAAAGAGATAAAGATGAACGGATTAAGTTGTCAAAAGTTGCAGTTACGATAAAAATCTAAATGAGGGCGTAAGAAGCTATAATAATTACGGGTGTTCATAAATATTTCTTCAAAATTACTTCTTTACTTCAGAGTTTTTTTGTACCTGCCCCAGTAGCGATTAGTCGAAATAATCGACACCGATGCTTATTTTAAATCTGGTACTTATTCTATCGCCCTTTTGTCGAACCGCTAAGTTGCGGTGGCTAAAAGCTAATCAGCATTACTTTTTCACGTCAAGGTGAACGAGCACACACACACACACACACACACACACACACACACACACACACACACACACACACACACACACACACACACATCTTATTTCTTTATTGCCCACAAGGGGCTAAACACAGAGGGGACAAACAAGGACAGACAAAGGGATTAAGTCGATTACATCGACCCCAGTGCGTAACTGGTACTTAATTTATCGACCCCGAAAGGATGAAAGGCAAAGTTGACCTCGGCGGAATTTGAACTTAGAACATAAAGACAGAGGAAATACCGCTAAGCTTTTCGCCCGGCGTGCTAACGTTTCTGCCAGCCCGCCGCCTTTACCAGCTCGCCGCCTTACGAGCACACACACATCTATCTATCTATCTATCTATCTATCTACCCATAGGTATGTATTTATGCATATATGTATATATATGTGTGTGTGTGTGTGTGTGTGTGTGTGTGTGTGTCTGTGTATGTATGTATGTATTATGTATGTATTATGTATGTATGTATGTATGTATGTATGTATGTATGTATGTATGTATGTATGCATGTATGCATGTATGTATGTATGTATCAATGCATATGACGCACTTCCACACAGTTTTCATCTATCACATTTACTCCCAAGGCATTAATCGATCCGGAGCTATTGTGGAACACACTTGCCGAAGGTGCTGCGCAATGTGAATAAATACGAAACTACGTGGCAACAAAGGAACTTCTTAAATAAACACCAATACCTGAAAAAATCAAAACGTAAAGTTGTCCGAGTAATTCAACGTTTTGAAGTACTTGTTTAACTTTTTATATCTCGGAAAGAAAAGTGGACGAAAAGACAAGATAAGAGTTTGGAGTTCCAATGGAAGATTATGTCGAGGAGGGAAGAACAGTGATAGAAGGAAGAATTTCAGTAAATAGAACACTGTAATCACGTGATGCAGAATTGAATTATTGAATATTCAGAGTTAACACTGTAATATTCTGTTTGAATAACTGTGATATAAACAAAATATGTAATAACCATTTCTACTATAGGCTGAAATTGTGTGGGAGGGAGATAGTCGATTACATCGACCCCACTGTTTCACTGGTACTTAATTTATCGACCTCGAAAGGATGAAAAGCAAAGTCTACCTCGACGGAATTTGAACTCAGAACGTAGCGGCAGACGAAATACAGCTAAGCATTTCGTTCAGCGTGCTAAAGATTCTGCCAGCTCGCCGCCTTAGCAGAAAATGTAATGATATTACACAATTATAAAAGTGAACCAACTCGAAAACAAATGACAGAACTATTGAAGAATAACTGCATAAGTGATGAATGTATAACTTATTGTTATCTCGGATAATTAATACATTACAAATGTTCATAACAGTTGGAGATCTGATAAAATAGCAAAAAACAAACACACAAACAAAGCAGCCATTATTGACTTAGTAAAGAGGGACACGATTATCAATACCACTAGGTTAAACACAATGATATACGCAGTAGCTACTGTATTTCTACTCATTTAGAAATATTAGGAATATCAAAATACAAAATAAGAAAACAAAAAAAAATAATAACCTCTCAGTACTTGATGAAATCAATAACGAAGTGACACAGTTGTAACAATAAAACGAGAAACAAATAAAAGAGAATTATTGTAAAACAGAAGAAAAAAAGTATCCGAAATAAAAGAATACCTGAACCGGATGTTCTATGATTGAATCACAAAAAATCAGTCAGCATGGAAAGCGACAACGATTCTTTACACAAAACAAAGTTCGATTCCTGCCTAAAACAATTTTATATCAGAAATTAGATAAAAATAAAACAAATCAGTGCCACACCAACATCAGAAGACGTAGAAGAATTCAACGGAGGAATATACACAGCGAAGAAATCACCAGAAATTTGGAAATCTCTTGTGATTGCTTGTGGAAGAGAAGTTGGTCGAAAACTCCAAATACCGGATGCCAGAAGGTTTCAGGAGTCATCAGGAAAGAATGCACACCGTTTCAGGGCTTTCCTCTCAACGGCTTTTCAGCGTAGACGGACTAGTATCCAACTCAAAATAAGTTGTTCGTATTTTAGACAGAAATGTGAAAGTATATCAAATAACAGTACAAGAAATAATTCAGGCACTGCAGAAGATAAACGGCGAGGAGGTAACAGAGTAAAATGATATTCCAAATTCCTGATTAAAATAATTAACAGGTGCAAGAAAAAAAAAATGATTAATGTGATGCTGACGGAATCGGACACACCGTAATTGATTCACTGAACCATATTAATTCCTGAGACTACTGTTGTTGTTGTTGTTGGCACTCCGTCGCTTACGACGACGAGGGTTCCAGTTGATCCGATCAACGGAACAGCCTGCTCGTGAAATTAACGTGCAAGTGACTGAGCACTCCACAGACACGTGTACCCTTAACGTAGTTCTCGGGGATATTCAGCGTGACACAGTGTGACAAGGCTGGCCCTTTGAATTACAGGCACAACAGAAACAGGAAGTAAAAGTGAGAGAAAGTTGTGGTGAATGAGTACAGCAGGGTTCGCCACCTACCCTCTGCCGGAGCCTCGTGGAGCTTTAGGTGTTTTCGCTCAATAAACACTCACAACGCCCGGTCTGGGAATCGAAACCGCGATCCTATGACCGCGAGTCCGCTGCCCTAACCACTGGGCCATTGCGCCTCCACTGAAACTATTAAAAAATACCAATGAAACCTTTACTGCAATAAGTTTCATACAGAATGAACAAACACCTGGAGTAAAAAAAATCTGTTTCCAGAGGAGGAGACGGGATATTCCAAAAGGTCATATGGCCATAAACGTCATTTTTAACCATGACCACTTCAATAAATGTCCTCTCAGTTGTCCTTCTTGTTGCAAGAAAGAAAGCTGTTATTGTATTTTCCAGACCATAAATCTTCTTCTTCTTCTTCTTCTTCTTGGCGGCGAGCTGGCGGAATTGTTAGCACGCTGGACGAAATGCTTAGCGGTATTTCGCTGGTCGCTACATTCTGAGTTTAAATACCGCCGTGGTCGACTTTCCTTTCATCCTTTCGGGGTCGATGAATTAAGTACAAGTTGAGTTCTGGGTCCGATGTAATCGACTATCCCCTTCCCCCAAATTTCAGGCCTTATTCCTATAATAGAAAGGATTATTATTATTATTATTATTATTATTATTATTATTATTATTATTATTATTATTATTTTATGTTTGACTTTTGTTTTGCATTTGTACAAGTTGGATCCAAATCTCACCCAGAGACCTCAAGAGACAACAAGTTAGAAGTTCATGTAGGTGTTATGCCTAGGGTACCATATATTTGGATTTGTACAGTTTTGTTCAAGTGAATGTTTAAGAAACCATAAGAAAATTATGTGTTTGCTTTAAAATTTGAGATCACATAGACAGTATTTTACGTAGGATATGGGCAGTTCCCATGAGCACTATCTTTTGAACTTCAGCCATTTTGGGGTTTCCTGGAATCTGATCTAGGTAGTAATCAGCCCGTTTCGCTGTCATTCCCAGGGCACCTATGACAATAGGTACTGTTTTCGTCTTCAGATTCCACATTTTGCTAATTTCTATTTCAAGATCTTTATATCTGCTCAGTTTTTGGTAGGTCTTGACAGATACGTTTATATCGATTGGGACCGTCATATCAATGAGGAGGCATGATTTTTGTCTGAAGTCTTTCAGTATGATGTCTGGCCTATTTGCGATCTTTCTGTCAGTTTGAATGGTGAAGTTCCAGAGGAGTGCAATGTGATCATTTTCAAGTACTGGGGGTGGTTTGTGTTCCCACCAGTTTTTATCATGGGGCAAGTCCAGGTTTTTGCATATTACCCAGTGAATATATTGTGCAGCTCTATCATGCCTGTTGAGATACTCTGTAGGCGCAAGCAGACTGCACATGGAGACAACATGATCGATGGTCTCATTTTGTTGTTGGCATATACGACATAATGGGGAGCTGCCGTTCTTTAATATGTTGGCCTGGTAGTTCTTTGTAGGTAGGCATTGATCTTGGGCTGCTATGATAAACCCCTCTGTTTCTGATTTATTATTATTATTATTATTATTATTATTATTATTATTATTATTATTATTATTATTACTATTATTATTATTATTATTATTATTATTATGATTATTGGCGGTGAGCTGGCAGAATCGTTAGACCGCCGGGCGAAGTGCTTAGCAGTATTACGTCTGTCGCTACGTTATGAGTTCGAATTCCGTCGAGGTCCACTTTGCCTTTCATTCTTTCGGGATCGATACATTAAGTCCCAGTTGAATACTGGGGTTGATGTAATCGACTATCCCCCCGCTCCCAAATTTCATGCCTTGTACCTATAGTAGAAAGGATTATTATTATTATTTTATTATTATTATTATTATTATTGAGCTGGCAGAATCGTTAGCACGCCGGGCGAAATGCTAAGCCATATATCGTCTGTCTTCACGTTCTGAGTTCTAATTCCGCCGAAGTCGACTTTGCCTTTCATCCTTTCGGAGTCGATAAATTAAGTAAGTAACAGTGAAACACTGGGGTCGATGTAATCGATTAGGCCCCTTCCCCAAATTTTCAGGCCTTGTTTCAGGATTATTATTATTATTATTATTATTATTATTATTATTCTTTGATGAAAACTTACAGCATATTTTTGCTGGGTGTTAATGTCCACAGCCAGCAGACTAAGGTGACACTTGTTTATTGGTCATGCTTCAAGAACCCTGCGAAGGATTCTTGCAGTTCTAAGAAATGCTGATTTTTGTAGGTGTTCTATCTTTGCATGTGTACGAATCTTTTGGTAGTTGAGTGCTGATACTTCCAAGTGCGCCAATTACTATTGGTATCACGTCTACTCTCCTCATTGATCACAACCTTCATATTTCCCACTTCAAATCATCATAGTTGTTTAGTTTTTTTTTTCTTCTTTCTCTTTGATCCTGTTGTCACCGGTACATGGTACGTCCATTATCATGCATGTTCTTTTTCTGTTTATGTTTGTTTTTCACTACGACAATGTCCGGTTTCTGATGTCTGGTCAGGTGATCGCACAGAATCATTGCATCCTACAGGATTTTGCAATTTTTATCCTCCCCCTCCTCCCCTCCCCTCCCCCTCCCCCTCCCACCCCTCCCCCTCCTCCCATCCCCCCTCCCCCTCCCCCTCCCACCCCTCCCCTCCTCCCATTCTCCTCCTCCTCCTCCCATCCTCCTCCTCCTCCTCCTCCTCCTCCTCCTCCTCCTCCTCCTCCTCCTCCTCCTCCTCAATAATAATAATAATAATAATAATAATAATAATAATAATAATAATAACCGGTACTTAATCAAATCCGAGAAACTGAAAACAAAGTCGATTCGGTGAAATTTTTGTCGGAGTGTTAGGTGCTTATTAAAATATGACTTCTTTCGTGAATAATGTATGCATGTATGTATGTATGTATGTATGTATGTATGTATGTATGTATGTACGTATTATATGTATGTATATACATCCATATATATATATATATAAAGAGAGAACGAGAGAGCGAGAGAGATATATACTATATATATATATAGTGTGTGTGTGTGTGTGTGTGTGTGTGTGTATGTGTAAGCGTGCGTGTGCGTGTGTGTGTAATTTACTGATAAAAGCTTGTTATTCCATTTCGCAAAAATATCAGGGCTCCGCCAAAGATAACTTGCTCATGGCTTAATAAATACAGATGAAGTTCTAGTTAGTGGTACCACAATCCACGAAAATTTACATATTTTCATTCCCTTTCATTTCGTCAACCCCCCCACCCACACCCAAAATACCATCTATTTTTGTGTGAAATTTTCCACCATTTTTATTCATATTCCGAAGATATTAATCACAAACTAAGAATACTCGCACAGCATAAAATCCAAATTTATCCATCTAGATTATGTACCCAGACGCAAAACTCTGTTAGTTTGTGTATCATTTTGATATACAGCCAACTTTACAACTCGCAGACTCTGAAGAAAAAATCGTTTCAGAATAGCTTAGCCTTCCGTATTTCTTCCGCATCATATTTCTTCTGGCTTCTAATATCATTACTTGACGTAAACGAACTGCTCCACCCCGATTTTGTCATCATCACCTTACATATTACACTAGATAGCGTACTTAACACGTTTAGTATTAGAGTTCTGGTTTTACATGTTCTTATTCCTCCTCCGCCTCCTCCTTAATAACAATGACAATAATAATAATAATAATAATAATAATAATAATAATAATAATAATAATAATAATAATGACAACAGCAATAATAATAATAATAATAATAATAATAATAACAATAATAATAATAATGATAACAGCAATTATAATAATAATAATAATAATAATAATAACAATAATAATAATAATAATAATAATGACAACAGCAATAGTATTAATAATAATAATAATAATAATAATAATAATAATAATAATAATAATAATAACAATAATAATAATAATGACAACAGCAATAGTATTAATAATAACAAAAATAATAATAATGACAACAGCAGTAATAATAATAATAATAATAATAATAATAATAATAATAATAATAATAATAACAATAATAATAATAATAATAATGACAACAGCAATAGTATTAATAATAATAATAATAATAATAATAATAATAATAATAATAATAATAACAATAATAATAATAATGACAACAGCAATAGTATTAATAATAACAATAATAATAATAATGACAACAGCAATAGTATTAATAATAACAAAAATAATAATAATGACAACAGCAGTAATACTACTACTACTACTAATAATAATATCGTTTAACAATATTATTGTTGTTATTATTGTCACTTGTTTGCTGTGCCAACAAGTGGGAACGAAAAGAAAATGAAAAATAAGAATAAAAAATGAAATGATTTCTCAACCATAAAAATAACAAATATAATAGCAACATCAGCCAGAAACAATAACAAACGACAAAAGCCAACAACAAGAATAACTGCAACAAGAATAACAATAACATTCACTGTAGCGATAATAACAACAATAATTATTTGGACATGAATAACCATCGCCTACCACCACCACCACCACCACCACCACCACTACTACCGCAAACCATCACCTACCACTACTACCACCGCTGCCGCCGCCGCCGCTGCCACAACCACCGCCGCCACCACCACCTACCACCACCACCACCACCACCACCACCACTACTACCGCAAACCACCACCACCACCACCACCACTACTACCGCCGCCGCCACCACCACCGCCGCCACTACCACCACCACTACTACCGCAAACAATCACCTACCACCACCACTACCACCGCCACCGCCACCACCACCACCACCTACCACCACCACCTACCACCACCACCACCTACCACCACCACTACCACAAACCACCACCACCACCACCACCACTACTACCGCAAACCATCACCTACTACCACCACCACTACCACCACCGCCGCTGCCACAACCACCGCCGCCACCACCACCTACCACCACCATCACCACCACCACCACCACCACTACTACCGCAAACCACCACCACCACCACCACCACTACTACCGCAAACCACCACCACCACCACCACCATCACCACCACCACCACCACCACTACTACCGCAAACCACCACCACCACCACCACCACTACTACCGCAAACCACCACCACCACCACCACCACTACTACCGCCGCCGCCGCCACCACCATCACTGCCGCCACTACCACCACCACTACTACCGCAAACAATCACCTACCACCATTACTACCACTGCCACCACCACCACCACCACCTACCACCACCACCTACCACCACCACCTACCACCACCACCACCTACCACCACCACCACCACTACCACAAACCACCACCACCACCACCACCACTACTACCGCAAACCATTACCTACCACCACCACCACCACCACCATACCACCACCAACAACAACAACAACAAAACAACAACAACTGCAGTAATAATCCTTTCTACTGTTGGCGCAAGGCCTGAAATTTCGGTGGAGGGAATTTGAACTCAGAACGTAACGGCAGACGAAATACCGCGAAGCAATTCGCCCGGCGTGCTAACGTTTCTGCCAGCTCACCGCCTTTTTGATACATAATCCTTTCTACTACAGGCACAAGGCCTGAAATTTGGGGGAGGAGGATAGTCGATTAGATCGACCCCAGTACGCATCTGGTACTTAATTTATCAACCCCGAAAGAATGAAAGGCAAAGTCGACCTCGGCGGAATTTGAACTCAGAACGTAACGGCAGACGAAATACCGCTAAGCATTTCGCCCGGCGTGCTAACGATTCTGCCAGAAATCCTTTCTACTCTAGGCACAAGACAGGAAATTTTGGGTGTGAGGAGGTTTATCGATTGAATCGAGACAAGCTGTGACAAACAGCAACGACCTCTCTTCACCGTCAAGAAATTGCTTGAGACATCGTAGCCTCAGCACATGTCGGCGCATCATCAATCTCAACATGCCCAGTCCTCCACTCAGCAAATGTAGAGCTTCAACAGTGGGGCGCATCCTCTGCGTATAAAGCAGAAGTGAAGGACCCAGTTCAGTCAGACGTGAACAGAGGCAAGGCATGACACTTAGGTGGTAATATATGACAGTGGCAATGTTACCGTACACGACCTTTCAAGAGTAGCTTTCTCTGGGCTCATTTCTCGGTGAGATTAGCCACACTGATCGCCATTTCGCTCCGGTTCTTTTCCACTTTGAGACCTGCACCAAACGGGTCACCAAGCAATTTAACCCGTCCGTACGTCTTGCATTCCACCACGGCGCTGTATGATGCTACAGATCTAGGACGGTGACGCTGTCCGCATATGCCGACAAGAATATTCCGCTCTCTGTTTCGCATGTAATGCCCCGAAATGTCAAATGTCTCTAGTTCCCTCAATAGTGGTTCAAGTGACACTGAAACAGAAGAGAAAAGAAGGGACACACTTGACAAAGTGCATGATATTGAATGGCATCAATAGTCATTCACTCGAACCATGCAGCAGATAATGCTGTTTATTGCAGTGATCCAACCGCAGAGAACAGAACCAGTTGCTATCAGGACAACCACCTAGTATTGGTGGTCGACCCTATTGAAAGCTTTTGTTTGATTTTACCTGCTCAGGGCCACACTCATGTCAGGTTTCTTAAGCATCTCTCTTATGATGCATCGCGTGATGTGGAAGTTGTCTATATTAAACAGATTGCGTGTGTGTTTTTATACATATAAGTATATACATATGTATGGATGTATACACTCACAGACGTACACACTCACTCACACATATATAAATACGTATGCATTCATGTATGAATGAATGAATGTGTGTATGTACGTATGTATGTATGTACGTACGCACGTATGTATGTGCGTGTGTATGTATGTATGTAATTAGACGAGGGCACCTGAACCAAATTATTCGAGGTCATTGTCAACGTTCCCCTCTAAAAATATGATACGCTACTTAAATCTATAAAGTGTCAATAAATGTTTTAATGTTTTTAATATAACTAAACACACACACACAAACTCGCGCGCACACACACACACAAACACACACGCACACACAAACCTCACAGCCACACATAATTATGTTGATTTTATTTTAATTTATTCCAGCTTGACAAATCTTTTCGCACATCGGCAAATGTACCATTTCAGCAAATGGTACATTTGCTGTTCTGATATAAAAGCGACCAACACTTTGTAGCTACGATTGACTGCTCGGCATACAGACCTGATAAATCGTAACGACACAGAAACGCACATGCCGTAAGGTCCTATTGCTCTCGAAACAGCTTGTGAAGCGTATTGTTTTTCCATGTCCGAATGTACAGCAGCATGTTAAATATGATTGTACATAGCTATATTTCATACATATATATATATATATCGTTTTTGTATTTGGTTTGCAAGATTCTTTATGTGAATTCGTGTGTTGAAGCATATTTTATTATGTCTGGGGAGAGTCATTCTTTTTCAGTGCCTCATTATTTAACACACTCGCTGGTTCGATTTCCACTCATTTACTTTTTTTTTTTTCTAAAATTTTTGTTGCGTCTTGCAACCTTTTTCTATCGACGCAACGAAAATTTTAGAAAAAAATCAATAGCTGAATGAGTGGAAATCGAACCGGTGAGAGTGTTAAATAATAAGGCATTAAAAGAGAATGACTCTCCCCAGACGCAATAATATTAATGTTCTTCCTAGACGTAAGACGAATTTTTTTATCTTCGCTGCCTTCACACGTCTTTGCCAGTATATATATATATATATATATATATATATATATATATATATATATATATATATATATATATATATATATATATATATATATATATATATATATATATATATATATATATATATATATATATATATATATATATATATATATATATATATATATATATATATATATATATATACATATATATATATATATATATATATATATATATATATATATATATATATATATATATATATATACAATGAAGCTTTACTATAGCGTCGTAAATTTATCGACTGCTATTTCTAGTAAACATTGGTGCCTTTGTACCATTTCTCTGTCTCTCTTACTGCTTCTGTCTGTCTATCTGTCTGTCTGTCTGCCTCTCTCTCTCTCTCTCTCTCTCTCTCTCTCTCTCTGGCATACTTGAGCAATTGCAAAGGTCTCTTCATATGAAACCGTTGGTTGCCTTGTTAACTCACAAATAAAAATATTTACCATCCGTATGGTGCTGAGCACTCATTCTTACTCTTCGGTAGTTCCATATAGATACATACAGGTGTGTTTGTCTGTGTGTGTGTGTGTGTGTGTGTATCCTTAATAACGGTAATACATCTTTATTTAAATTAATTTATATATATATATATATTTACTTATTCGTCTAGTATAGCCAACACTTCGATATAGCTGGCTATTTAAGATGTCAGATTTAGCATTATATTTCGAAGGTAAATCCACTAGTAACCACCTCTCCTAACAGTAATCTTCCCTTAAGTGTCAGAAAGTTATTGCCGTATGGTTGCTAGTATTTGTTTTTTATTAATATTTTCATTTTTGTTTTAATTTTATTTTATGTTGAGATGGTTTAGAAGGGCATAAGCGGCCTCGTGCCACTTATGACATAGCCTTCTACCCCACACCTTTTATTTACTGGTTTATTTACTTTATTTATGTGTACCCCTGTAACGGTCTTTGCTTGCCCTTGGTTTTAAATATAATTGACCAATTGTAGAGATGGCTGGACTTTGGTCAATTCCATTACGGGCAACAGGTGGTTGGTTTCTAGAATATTTCAGTATGTACACTATTATAAAAACTTTATGGGTTTGTTTTTGGATAAATATTAATTAGTTCTATTTACGAAATCACAAGTACTATTCTTTTTCTAGACTTATTGGCGATTCCTGTTTTACTTTAACACTAGTTTTATTTTGCTGCTATTTATACACCCTGGTACCCCTATAAGAAGAAGTAACCCACAAATTATTTCTCTAGATTATTTGCTAGTTTACTCTTTCGCCCATCGATTTCAAGCTTCACACTGCAAAATGGTATGATTCTAATATATTGAGCCTTCATACCTCATCTCGCTGCCCCGTTCTTTCCTCACCCCTCTTCCTTTCTTTTATTTTATGTATTTGTATTCACTCTGATGAAGCTCCATGTACTAGATCGAATGTACTATAAAGATGACAAATATTATTTTCGGAATTTTCTTTGTAGGCACCGACTGACATTGGCAGCCGAAACGGCCGTAAGCAATGTTAAGTTTTGTATTAAAAAATAGTTAACCGATGTAGGTCAATTTGTTCGTTGATCAAAACTTTTTTCCATTTCCTGCTTTTTCCATTTTCTGCCGCGTGGAGCTTAGGTGTTTCACTCATAAACACACACATCACCCGGTCTGAGATTCGGACCCGCGATCCTTCGACTGCGAGTCCGCTGCTCTAACCACTAGACCTTGTCCCTCCACATTTTATGGCATTAAATAGTACAATTTGAAAACCATATCGTTATCGTATCTGTTGTTTCAGCAACGATCATTATGGTTCCTAGCATAGGCACAAGGCCAGGTATTTGACTGCAAGAGAGCATAGTTAATTAAATCGACTCAAGTTCTTAACTGATACTTTATTTTATCAACCCCGTATGATGAAAGCAAAGTTAATTTCAGCAGTTTTGCCAACGCTCTAACGATTCTGCCTGTTCATGAGTCATGATATACATTCTATGGAAATCGCTTTGTAAAATAGAACATTCACACCAATCAGAGAAACCTAAAAAATGTATGAAGTAATTGAGGCTGACCTTAATGTTAAGAAAATTGTATTGGAAAGTGGCATAATTATAATTAAATACATAAGTGGTTATTTATAAATAATTTTTATGAGAGCTAAAATTAAATCATATTTAAATGATTAAATAGAATCCATCCCGAGAGAATGTTTAATACTTGACTTCAAAAGAGGTAGAAAAGTAGTGTTAGTACGAATTGATTACAAGCCCGAGATGAGATCTGATTTTTTATATACTTCTTGGTTAAATCAATGCAAACTTAAGTCGAATAGACATTTATGTTATGTCAGTTATGGGTCTTTACTGTACAGTAGTGGGTCCTTGCAGTACCGTAGTGGGCCTTAATGGTACAGTTGTGGGTCATTACACTACAGCAATGGGTCTTTACATCACAGTAGTAAGTCTTTATTGTACAGTAGAGGATCTTTGCGGTACAGTAACAGATTTTTACCTTACAGCAGTGGGTCTTTAATGTACTGGGTCTTTGCAGTACAGTAGTGGGTCTTTACCGTACAGTTGTAGATTTTGATAGAACAGTTGTGGTTCTTTAATTATAGTAATGTGTCTTTACTGAACAGTAGGGGTTCATTACTGTACAGTTGTTGGTCTTTACTGTGCAGATGTGGATCTTTACAGTACAGTTTTTGTCTTTACTGCTCAGGAATGGGTCTTTATTGTACAGTTGTGGATTTTTGCCTTACAGTTGTAGGTCTTTACTGAAGAGTAGAGGATTTTTACTGAAGAATAGAGGATCTTTACTGTACAGAAGTAAAGAAAATAAATGAATTTTAAATTTAGCAAAAGTTTGATTTTACTAAATTTTATATCATGTAAAATTGGAAAATTCAAGAAATAGCATTTGTCTATTAATGTTACAATTTTGCTCCATATCAACCCGATGAGCCATGACTACCGGCTTACCTCCCGTGACTATCACGCCTATTATGGAAGTTATATCCATTCCTGATTTAGCACAATCATAATTAGATATATGTAATAGGTGCAGACATAGTTGTGAGGTTAAAATGTGAGATTTGAAACCATGTGTTTTCGGGTTCAGTTTCACTGCACGGTACCGTGAACAGGTGTCTTTTAATATAGTGTCGGGACGACCAATATCTCGTGAGAGAATTTAGCAAACGGAAACTGTGTGGAAGCCCATCATATACAGAAAGATACGAAGACACGAAGTTGTGTCACACCCTCTGGTCGATAACCGATGAGAAACTTGGGACCTTCTGTGTCTATCTTTCGATTGTGCTTTTGCTATACAGTTTTTCACTTATATATATATATATATATATATATATATATATATATATATATATATATATATATATATATTCGTTTAAAAGAAGAAGAAAATGGTGATTGGGAAGTTAATTGTTGATCATTTACAGCAAATAGGTCATCTTCACTTACAGCCGTTTCTATTGACACAATAAACATTAAATTTACATTTAAACTGGATTCACAAACACACAAAGAGCATCCAAAGGTACATCTTTTCCCCTCTGATGATATTATGCATATGTCACATAAATGTAAACTTAATACTTGTTGAGCATTAATAGAAACGGCTGTAAGTGAAGATGACCAATTTGCTGTTAATAATAAACAATTATCAACTTCATAATCTCCATTTTCTTCTTGTTTGCGAAAAGAACTTTTTAACCCACATAATGTGACCATTAAATATCCTTCATGTAACCGTTATTTATATAATACATAACCTGTACAAGTATTTGTGAATCTGTCTGGAGAATTACGTATAGGAGATCCTATACATGTTTTCTACAGACATACATACACACACACATTAAGAATTTATTATATTTATATTATTATTATTATTATTATTATTATTATTATTATTATTATTATTATTATTATTATTATTATTAATGTTAATAGTTATATTCATAATGTTTTCCCTGTACTCTAATGGAACACGTGTAACATTGACTTCAAAGTATACTAGGCGTTCCAGGTTTTGTTTTAACATATATACTCTTTAACTTGTTTCAGCTTTAAATTCTAAGCAGATGTTTAACTGTCACTGATTTTATTTATTCTTTTGGTTCTGATTTATGGACTATCTTATCAGACCTAGTGATTCAAAGCTTAAGAGGACACTGTGTGTATATGTGTATGTATATCGCCATGATAGATCGCTGACCACTACATTTATATCTTTTTTCCTTGTTTCTCTCCTTATTTCTTTCTGTGTTCCTTTCAGTTGAAGAGCGTAGGCTCGAAACGTCAAAGACTTTCTCTATTCTCAAGCGTTAAACTAATACATCCATTTGTTGTTTACACCACCTGTCTTCGTCTGTTGTTTTTGTTCGTAAATTCTCCCATATATTTATATTAGTCATTGTGTTCGATAATCTACAAACTTTGCTACTCCATCTCTATTGAAGTTATAATTATCCATATTATTATCCATTATAGCTATGATAATAACAAATATTGTATTTATCATAAGTAACCTTAAGTACTTCTCTATTAGTTCTCTATCATTTAAACATTTTATTGTATTTTATTTTCAACCATTTACAGGGATCTGTAGTTCTGAGATTTGTTTCAGAACTTACTAATTTTTGGTTCAAGACCATCATAAGGAACGTTCGGTGTCTTCTGCTATAATTTTGAGTTGATCAGCTCCTTGAATCTTGAAAAAAGTCATGGACGCTGTGTTTTCCTCACTGATTAAGCTATGGAAAAAAAAAGAGGCAAAAAAAAAAAGAAAAGAAAAGAAAAGAAAAACATTTAATCCAGCGCTAATTTGATTTCGCTAAAATCCATAACTTGAAAACTTAGGAAAACTCAAGAATGGCACTTGTGCTAGTTGCTGTTGTTATTTAATCTCAGATCAAGCCTGATGGAATAGATCAGTGGCTAAAAGCTTTCCAGCTGTGATCATCCCAGCTTTTCAAGTTATATATGGAGTTACATTAAATGCTCTCTCGTTGTCAGTTGACCCTTTTGATAGGAGTATATATTTCATGAACGTATGTATAGTCCTCGATTCAAATATCGTCGTCAGTCTTTTGTCCTCCGTTTTTAGTATTTCTTTTTACTAGAATTCGTCAGCCATGTCTTATACCAATAAAAACCAAAACTGTAAGTTAAGCAAAAACCTAATTCTCAACTACGATCAAAATATTTCTCATTACATTTCTATCTGATATTGATACCACTGAACACAGACACGTTTCTCTCCCAGTTCAAGTAAAGTTTAGAAGGGTTAACACAGTTTACACTAAAATGCTTAATTTTATCTCATATTAAGATATTTGTTTATGAATTGGTGCAGAACGGTTCATGAAACTAAATAAAGAAAATATATATCATTTTCAATAATTTTCCAGTTAATTAATGGTGTTTGGAAAAGAAATGCTATTATGCAGACGGTAATCAAATATATTATAAACGGCGAATCGAAAATATTACATGAAAGAAGGAACAATGATCCAATTTCCTTGCTGATGTAATTTTTGAATCTTAACCCTATTTGTTCAACTATGTCTTAAGCATCGAAATCGTTTTCAAACACATTCCCTGATTTTCTTCTGAAAGCCGAATGCTTACTGAATAAATTGCGAAATAAATACTTGCTTTCCGTTTTGGGTTGGATTGGATTGCCTATGTTCTGTCCACTGCGAGATGAAGGCCTCAGCATATTCTCTCTACCAACCACAGTCTGATGTGGAGGCCGCGAATTTGAGCTTGAGCGCATACTAATTTGAGATTATGCTTCCTTTCCATAAATATTGTAAAATATGAAGATGACAGAAAAAAGGACCGGATATAGCAATTTATATGTTTTACTTATACAATGTGAGGAAACAAATTTAGTGTCTGTGCGGATTTCTTTCTTTTTTAAAACTGGTATGTACAAATAAAATCATTGTTTTCACTCCAAACCATCACATTGGTGCCATATTAATTTCGAAAGACACAGCAGATTGCAATTTACTAAGTGCAAATGTAGAAAAGGCCACCTTGTTATTGTTATTATTATTATTATTATTATTATTATTATTATTATTATTATTATTATTATTATTATTATTATTATTATTATTATTATTATTATTATTATTATTGTTATTATTGTTGTTATTATTATGTAAGGCAGCGAGCTGGCAGAAACGTTAGCACGCCAGGCGAAATGTTTAGCGGTATTTCGTCTGTCTTTGCGTTCTGAGTTCTAATTCCGCCGAGATCGACCTTGCCTTTCATCCTTTCGGGGTTGATATATTAAGTACCAGTCAAGTACTGAGGTCGATGTGATCGATTGTCCTCCTCCCAACAAAAATCCAGGCCTTGTGCCCATGATAGAAAGGATTATTATTATCATTTATTTTAAGGCGGCGAGCTGGCAGAATCGTTAGCACGCCGGGCGAAATGCCGAGTGGTATTTCGTCTGCCGCTACGTTCTGAGATGAAATTCCGCCGAGGTCGACTTTGCCTTTCATCCTTTCGGGGGTCGATTAAATAAGTACCAGTTACGCACTGGGGTACGATATAATGGATTTAATCCATTCCCCCAAATTTCAGTCCTTGTACCTATAATAAAAAGGATTATCATTATTATTATTATTGTTATTATCATTATTGACGTCGCACAGTATACAATATCGTGAGGTTATTGATTGAAGATATTGTGTCTACCCCCCCCCCCCCCGGTTTGTACCGTTTGTCAAGCCACAACAAGGACCTCAGACAGACAGTACTTTACGCAATATGCGTGCAGTTCCAAGTAGTGCCGACTTTTGCAATACATCTACATTGTAAGGTATCTCTACGGTTTTCAGATGTTTTTTCAGATTGGGTGGTATTGAACCCAATGCTCTAATGACAATAGGGATAATCTTTATGTTCGACTCTCGTAGCTCCCAAATCTTAGTGATCTCAATTCTCAGGTCTCCATATTTATCAACTTTTTCTCTTTCTTTCATGATAATATGTTAATCTTCTGGCACTGATACGTCGATTATTAGGCACTCTTGTTTGTCCCTCCTAAAGGTTACTATATCCGGCCTTCGGTGCTCTACCACTTTGTCTGGAAATCAAAGTCCCAGACGATTTTTGCCTTGCCCTTTTCCTCCATTAGCTTTTCTGGTGTATGTTGGTAGGAAGCACCCGTAACCTCGTATCTACACTTACGGCATAGTAGCCAGTGGAGGTTTTGGGCTACTTTGTCGTGTCTACGCTGGTACTATTTCTGCACAAGACTTTCACAAGCACTAACAATGTGAGTCACTCTTTCGA
>NC_142928.1:184928779-184946279 GCF_046866305.1 Octopus bimaculoides | reverse complement strand
AATACAACAGCGGCCGCAGCAGCAGCAGCAGTTGGTGATTTGTTATGAACCCAAGTCTAATTTCAATTTTGATTGTTAGATCGTCTTACAACACACGCGCGCGTGCACGCACACACACAGACACATACACAGACACAGACACACACACACGCACACAACATATCACACTGACAGAGATATATACACGTACCTACAAATACATGCACGCAATTATTTGCAATGCACATATACACACTTTCATACATATGCGCGCACTCACACGCATGCACGCGAAAGAACGTATACTTTATTCATATCTATAGAAGCACACGCATTGATACATATACACACACAGACATTTATACACGCACACACACAAATGCACACACAGACACACACACAAATGCACACACAGACACACACACAAATGCACACACAGACACACACACAAATGCACACACAGATACACACACAGATACGAAACTACACAAGTACGCATGTATAGCTACAACTTTACAAACACACATTCACACACACACACACACACATACATATTCGTTCCGGTTATCTTTAGAAAGCCGATGGCAACCTCTATTCCTTTTATGGCGAGATCAGCAATTTCGGGGGAGTGAGGGAAGTCCATTAAAACGCCTCCAGTACTTGACTGGTATTATTTTGTCGACTCCGGAAGAATGAAAGTCTAAGTTGTTCTCGGCGAAATTTGAACTCAGAACGTGAGGATTGGTGAAATGCCGTTAACGATTCTGCAAGCTTCTCGCGTTGCATTCATTAATAATATCAATTTCAAATTTTGGTACAAGGCCAGCAATTTTAGGGAGGGGATAGATCGATTACCGCTGGTACTTATTTCATCGGCTTCTTTAGGATAAAAAGCAAAGTGGAGCTTAGCGGAGTTTGAACTCAAAACGTGAAGACAGACGAAATGCCGTTAAGCGTTTTGTCTGGCGTGCTAACAATTCGTATTTCTTTATTGTACACAAGGGGCTAAACAAGGACAGACAAAGGAGTTAAGTCGATTACATCGACCCCAGTGCGTAACTGGTACTTAATTTATCGACCCCGAAAGGATGAAAGGCAAAGTCGACCTCAGCGGAATTTGAACTCGGAACGTGTATATATATATATATATATATATATATATATATATATATATATATATATATATATAGAGTTATTAATATTTCTAAGTCTAGTTTCAGGGTGTTGCCCCTTGTCAATGCAGAGCAGCCAAGCCTTAGCCAGGCGGCGCTGCTGACTATCTGCTCGAAGGTTATTTATCTAATTTCAGTGGAATCTATCCACTGGTTTTCAGAAATAGAGTTATTAATATTTCTAAGTCTCTCTAAAGGAGACTACGGCAGCGGTACTGGAAATTAATAGTTATCGCCAAGCCAACATGGCAGTCCCAAAATTAGGACGAAAGCTGCCGTGAATTAGCTCCAAGAAGCCATCGCCTCTAGCTAGCTATGTGACACACGAAACCTGTGTCCTTTATAACCTTCGAACAGGGGAGGTCAGCAGTGTCCCCCTGCTGGTTTGGCATCTGCAGACTAGACTAGTTTCAGGGTGTTGCCCCTTGTCAATGCAGAGTAGCCAAGCCTTAGCCAGGCGGCGCTGCTGACTATCTGCTCGAAGGTTATTTATCTAATTTCAGTGGAATCTATCCACTGGTTTTCAGAAATAGAGTTATTAATATTTCTAAGTCTCTCTAAAGGAGACTACGGCAGCGGTACTGGAAATTAATAGTTATCGCCAAGCCAACATGGCAGTCCCAAAATTAGGACGAAAGCTGCCGTGAATTAGCTCCAAGAAGCCATCGCCTCTAGCTAGCTATGTGACACACGAAACCTGTGTCCTTTATAACCTTCGAACAGGGGAGGTCAGCAGTGTCCCCCTGCTGGTTTGGCATCTGCAGACTAGACTAGTTTCAGGGTGTTGCCCCTTGTCAATGCAGAGTAGCCAAGCCTTAGCCAGGCGGCGCTGCTGACTATCTGCTCGAAGGTTATTTATCTAATTTCAGTGGAATCTATCCACTGATATATATATATATATATATACTGACATATATATATATATATATGGGAGAATATACAAATAATAACAACAGACGAGGACAGGTGGTGTAAATAACAAAAGTATATATTAGTATGACGCTCGGGAATACGGAAAGTCTTTGACGTTTCGAGCTACGCTCTTCAACAGAAAGAATACGGAGACAAGGAGAAAAACACGGAGAAAAAAAATTGAATAGTGTTCAGTCAACGGTCAATCATAATAATGGCCGATCATAACAATGGCTGACCGGAAGTTAGAAATTCTTATTTCAGGAGAGCTAAGAAAGGGGGAGATAACAAACGGTGATCGGGAACGAGGGGCTGTGTGTGGGAGGTAGAATGCTGGTGATCTTGACGTATGTAGTGTGAAAATGGGGAAGGGAGAAAGGGAGAAAGTAGTTGGTCAGTCGTAGTGTGTGCGTGGTGTGATGCGAGGGTATTGGTGTGGTGTGCGTGGTGTGATGCGAGGGTATTGGTGTGGTGTGATGTGAGGGTGTTGGGAGGTGGGGAAGGCATGGGTGGAGTGTGGGGTAGAGGTAGGGGTCTGTGGGTAGGGTGGGGTATGTGGGTAGGGGTGGGTGGTGGGTGTAAGGAATTGGATGGGGTGGAGTGGGAAGGTAGAGTAGGAGTGTGTTGGGGTGTGGTGGGATGAGCTTATGAGGGGGTGTTGACGAGGAGGGAGAAGGGGAAGGTGGATGTAAGAGAGGGGGAAGATGGGTATGGGAGGGGAGAGGAAGAGAGGAGAGAGGGTGGGTATAAGAGAGGGAAGGTGGATTGAGAGAGGGGGAAGGTGGGTATGGGGGGGGGAGAAAGAGGGGAAGGTACAGATATGCATATATGTATGTATGTATGTATATATATATATATATATATATATATATACTGACACACACACACACACACATATATATATATATAGATATATATACACATACAGATATGCATATATGCATCTATACATACACACACGCACACACACACACACACACACACACACACACATATATATACATATATATATATATAAACAGAGGGAGAGGGAGAGAGAGAGAGAGAGAGAGAGAGAGAGAGAGTGAGAAGGAGAGAGAAAGAGATAGAGAGGTGAAAGGCTGAAGAGAATCGTGTGTGGCGAATCCTAAATTTGTCATCTCTTTTGCTCCTTTTTTCTTTCCGTGCACTAATTACTCCGAACAGATTAAACGGACTGTGACACAGTTCGACTGTGTGGGAGTGGGCACGGACGGGGAAGCAGGGTAGGAGAAGCTTGCTACTTCCTGGCCTTCGTGTCATTGTCAAGAGTTTGGCTTTCTGTGGGAATTATGCTTACTGACGACGATGACGACGACGACGATGACAATAATGATTGTGATGATGATGATAATGATAATGATGATGATGTTGATGACGCTGATCATGATCATCATGGTGATGGTGATGGTAGTGGTGGTGGTGGTGTAATGGACGATGATGATGGTTGTAGTGGGGTTGTTGCAATTGTAGTGATGGTGCTGATGTTGGTGGTGTTGGTGCTGCTGGTGCTGCTGGTGCTGCTGGTGCTGCTGTTGCGGCAGTAACTGCTGCTGTTTCTGATGATGATGATGATCAAGATGTCGATGACGATGACGAGGACTTCATGCATATCTATAAAGACAACAACTATTTGGCATCATTCGTATATAAGACAGAACAGATTAACAGCATAGTCCACAGTGTCTAATCTCACTAACAGGCTTTAGTCGCCGAGGGATCCGTCCATGCAACAGGTACTGAATTACATATTATCAATAGAACACAAGAGCGACTTATATATTTATAGTCGAAATTTACAGATTAAGAAAAGACGAAGACAGTTGTAGGAACAACAAGCAGGTATATTAGTTTGACGCTCGGGAAAGTGAGAAAGTCTTTTACGTATATATATACACGTAAAAGACTATATATATGTATATATATACACGTATATATCACATACTGCGATTTATATATAAACTATATATATATATATATATATATATATATATATATATATATATATATATATATATATATATATATACATATATATATACATATGGTCTATATATAAATCGGAGTATGTGTGTGTATAATAACTAACTCATACATTTCCACAATTCTCAACCGATTTTCACCAAACTTTACGCATACATTACTTATGTCCCAACGACGGCCATGCACCATAACATTTTACCAAGAGCCCCCGCGTAAATGGATGTAGATGGACATAATTCTTTTGTATGTAAGATTTTCCATACTTTTTAAATCTTTTTATAAAACTGAAACGGTTTTGTCTATTTATTTATTCTGTCTGTCCACCTGCGACGGTTATTAAATTGACTAGGAACACTAAGCACATACATTTCCACTATTCTCAACCGATTTTCACCAAACTTTGCACACACATTACTTATGTCCCAATGATGGTCATGCACTATAACATTTTGACCACAGCTCCCACATAATTAGACGTAAATGGACATAGTTTTTTTTTGTATGTAGGGTCTTCCATACTTTTTAAATTTTCTTATAAAAGTGGAAGGATTTTGTCTGTTTCCACTGTCCACTTACGACGGTGATTCAATTGACCAGAAACACTGTACACGATGAATATCCAATTCCAAACTTAATCTACATATTTAAACTGCATTACACTTTGGCAAGCTTACTTTTACCTATTCTGGGTTTCTTGATAGGTGATGTTCCCTTCCCTCTCTTATATTTGTTGATACCTTTGTTTACCTTTGATACCGTTGTTTCACTTTAAGGATGCTTAGTTACCCATCCATTATGATATTTCGACTGTTGTCCATTGTTTCAAATACGTTTTAGCATTGTTGTTCTAGCCCTTTTCAAACAATCACATTATTCGTCCCGAAGAATCAACCTTTAAATAAGAGTTTTGCTTCCACTAGCGAAAACTATACGTATCTTTCAGAAAGCTTCATACCAATTTAACTTTATGCAGCATTCGCTGTTAGTTTAATCGCAGGCTATGTGGGAAAACAGAATAAAGGGGCTTTTGTTAGCTTATCTCTCCGAAAGATAGCTCCCTTTACTGTTGAATAAAATAAACACGCAGAGGGGAAGTTTCAACGTCTTCCTTCAATTTCCTTTCACCATTTATGTGGCTGTTTCTGACAAGAAATTTCGCTTTCATGTAAAACAACTATTTTTGTAATCATTATCTGTAATCTCTCTATGTATGTTTTGTTTGAAAAACGTTGTAATCTACTCTCAAAACACTTCAGTAAATCTATTTTGCATCGTTTGGAAACTTATATGTTCTGAGATCATTAAAGTGTAACAACCTCCACAATAACCAGCCTTCAATTTCATTTTCCGTTTCTATAATCGGAAACAAAGATTGCTGTGCTACTCATAAACCTTCTAGGTAGTTCAATCATTTGGTGAAAAAAGTACCACCTAAGCGACTTAAACCGTCCAAAGGACGGGTGTGTTTGCTAGTATATATATATATATATATATATATATATATATATATATATATATATATATATATATATATATATATATATATATATAATATATGAGTATATGCATATATATGTACATGTATGTACATACCTTCATCTACATGTACATATAGATACATATCTGGGTACATGACGTTGCAAAAAAAACATGGACAAAATGATAAACAAGGTACAAAATACACGCAGGCCGCATAGAGAACATATCCTTCATCAGCTGCCACCATTATACACTGGCGTATATATATATATATATATATATATATATATATATACATACATGCATATGTGTGTGAGTGTGTGTGTGTGTGGCTTAGACAAGTAAGAAAGAGAGAATCTCCCATTACCTTATTTAGACTTTCTGAGATCGATGAAAGAAGGAAAAATATTCTCACACAGGAAACATTTCCTAAACACTTGTATTTGAATAGGTTCATCAAAAAATTATCATAGGTATCTTTAGATATATTTAGCAGAGGCTTTAAACTTGGGTGTAGAGTAAAATAAAACCTTTATTCTACAACCAAGAACAAGGGTGTTTCCACACTTGTTTTTTTCCTCTCAAATTTTACTCAGAAAGACTTGATCTACCCCTGGATATGACAGAAGACATTTACTGTGTAAAGGGATGGAAACCCAAATCAGTTGTGAATCCAGCTTCTTGCCACAAAAGATGAAGCATTGAGGAAACTAGAAACGTTGGGCTCAGATTCACAATGTCTGACTCATTAAAGCTCGTGCTGATGCCGGAGTTTTCTATGGTTGGCCTTGAGCAGCTCTGGTGTCGATGTAGAAGCGGCCAAAACAGCTATACGGCTGCTTTACCGCCGGACAGAAACATGAACTTGTGCATTCGGAAGCCGAGTGCAGCTGCACTCACGTTAAAAAAAAGTATTTCCCATGAATGTTTAAGCAAGACTAATACCTCAGATTTCAGATAGCAAAATCTCCAAAAAAATAGCAAAGGATATGCCTCTGAGCGTTATTAGACTGTGCAGAACTGCAAATATTTCACTAAAATGTGGATATTATCCTTGTGTAGTTGGGCATTGTTGTAAAACCAACCATTTCCAGCGTTTATTGCGTTTTTCTTAAAATGATATTTCTGACTATGAGTAGCAATCTTTGGGTCACGATATCTCTTAGAATAATGAATGCCATAGGCTGATATTTTGCATATGTATTACTTTGATATTTGCATAGATGCTGTTTTAGTGTGATTAGATACACTTTGTTTGTTCATCTTTCAGAGACACTTGAATGCTACTACCCAGGGGTCAAAAACGCTTTATGGCTATGAGCGACCCCACAACGAATGAAATCTAGGCCAACGTCATTAATGTCTTTGATTCAGCATCTAGTTTGTACCCCAATCTGTTGGCATTCCAAGTTAGAGCATATTATCCTTGATAGTTTGGTAGAAAAATTGACCTAAAATAAGGGTGTGTTTGCTTTGTCGGTCATTTTGAATTTATAATTAAGTCATGAATAGATAATGTGGAAATTTGAATATCATGTTTTTTGATAGAACTAACGTTGTTCTTAATGTATATCATATTTGGTTTGCCCGAGTTTTATTCCCACTGAGTGAGAGTATCTTCAATTTAGGGGTGTTTTCCACGTCAGAGGGGTTAGTCTTTGCCTTAATTCGTTCATTCTGTAAATGATAAATACGTGGTTTTTAGTTGGATCAAAAGGGAAGTCAGCACTGGTAGGGTTACGAGAGGGTGTTGAAAAGTTCTTGGCTTTGGGTAAAAGAAAATAACGGAGGATCAGTTAATTATGATGTTACTCCATATACTCCCCCCTCAGATTCACACATTTATTACAGCGGTCCTTCAGATTTTTTTAAAGACTGTAAAAGAACTCGGAAAGTTGGGCCTCCAATCCGGCCTTTCGCAATACCTTTAAAGCCAGGAACTTTTCAGCAACCCCTCGTAGATCTTAGAATTCTAATTAGCATGTGTGTCGTTTTGTTTTTTATTAGTTTTGTCTGGAATGGTTGGTTTTTGGCGAGCACAATACTAAAATAGACGCAATGGGAATAGCTTTTTCCTACCATGAGTATATCGTGTATTTCGGAGAGTGATAATTTATTTTATTGATGTTGGAAGGATGAAAATAAAAGTTGAAATCCCGCCGGGATTTCATCTCAAAACACCAAAAAACCGAAAACTAAAAGCCCGCAAGGCGGATGTCTTACAGATTGTGTTATTGCCCCATTTCCCTAAAAGCATTTTTTTCTTTTAAACTTAAGTACGGAGTCCCCAAATTGCAGGAAGTGCACAACTGATTAAATCGACCCAAATATCTCACTGGTACTTATTTGGTCTACTTTGAAAAGATGAAAAGGAAAGTCACTTTCGGCTGTACGTAAAATCTGAACGCAAGCAAAATAAATATAATTAAATTTAATTCAAACCAGTTTAAATTAAAATAATAAACCTTCAATTAACCGGAAGCAAGATTGAAAGTTTAATGTTTAATGAGGTAATTCCTGAGTGCAAGCTTATTTTAACAGTTTGCCGTTCTCATTATCATTGATGTTATAGTTGATGTTTTTGTTGTTGTTGATATTAATGTTCTAGCTGATGTGTTCATTTACATTTTTTTTTAATTGCTTACTCTGTCATTAGAATGCCATCTCTTTCCTCTCACTAGAAATTGCAGGAAAGTACAGCTCTTGGTGCAGTTGGTCATGTGATTGATACAATGACAGCAGACACTTCTAACAACTAACCACATACTTAAATTGTTATTATAGTTACTATAAAATGTTTGTATTTTTCTTTTAAATATCAAGTACATCATACTCTTTTATGTATGTTAAATGTGTGTGTGTGTGTAATTCTGTGTTAGTAAACCAGATTGTTTTCTTATATCTTTTCTTTTCTACTCTAGGCACAAGGCCCGAAATTTTTGGGGAGGAGGTCAGTCGATTAGATCAACCCCAGTCCGCAATTTATCGACCCCCGAAAGGATGAAAAGCAAAGTCGACCTCAGCAGAATTTGAACTCAGAACGTTATGACACGAAATACCGCTAAGCATTTCACCCGGCGTGCCCACATTTCTGCCAGCTTACTGCTTTTGTTTTCTTATATCTAAAGCTTTATGTTTTCACTTGATCATATGTATTGAGACCTCGAATTTTGGTCATGTAAACACCTATAACCTACACATACACACATACGCATACACGCACACACACACACACACACACACACACACACACACACACACACACACACACACACACACACACACACACACATACACATACGAGGAGATGCTGAAAATTTCCTGGCTTAGGATAAAAGAAAAAAACAGGAGAACCAGTTAATTATAATTTTATTCTACATATTCCCTTCCCAGATTCACACACTTATTGCAGCGGTTCTTCGGTTTTTCTAACCCCTGTAAAAAAAAAAACTCGGAAGTTCGGGACCTCCGAATAGGTCTTTCGCGATACTTTTAACGCCAGGAACTTTTCCGCACATCCTCATATGTACTCAAAATTTATGCTGACAGTAACAACTTAAAAGGTAAAGTGAAAAAAAAAACAAAAAAAAACTACAGCTATTAGTTTAATACTAAATCAAAAATTAAGGAAATGGAATTGTTTTTGACATTTTCAGCTTAAGTTCTTTAGAAACTTAAATAGAAAAAGGAAAGATGAAAACGGAAGCAAGAAAAATAAAATCCCACATGGGTCCGGGTTCAATCTTATTGCGTGGCACCTTGGGCAAGTGTCTTCTGTAATAGCTTCGGGATGACAAAAGCCTGGAGTGGATTTGATAGACAGAAACTGGAAAAAGCCCGTCGTAGGTGTGTGATAAGAAGCTTGCTTCCCAACCACATGGTTTCGGGTTCAGTCCCATTACGTGGCACCTTGGGCAAGTATCTTCTGCTGTAGCCTCAGGTCTACCAAAGACTCGTATCAGCTGGGACCTTCGTCGCCGTAACCGACGGAGTGCTCTCTCTCTCTCTCTCTCTCTCTCTCTATATATATATATATATATATATAATAATATTAGGGACAAAATCCAAAATTACAGGTAAAAACAATTAAAATCAATTTATTAAAAATTAAAATTAAATTGAGCTTTATATATAAAATATATAGTTTTAGGGAAAATAACCAAGTTTCATATTTTTATTCTTACGTTTGTAGAAATAAATATTCTTGTATTATTCTATTATTCAATTGATTTTTAATGATAATTAAATAAACATTTTTAGCTTTAAATAGTATAGCTTTAACTATTATACCGGTTAAATATGTACTAACTTTATCTTCATTATTATTTTAAACTTAAACTTCGTTCAAATTGTATTTAAAACAAAGATAATTTAAAACAATGATAATTTATGTAAGCTATTTTTTGTATATAATATACATGTTATTATAATGGATGAAGGGAGGATTATTGATTGGTTATTATTTTGATATTTTGATATTTTTAATAATCTTTCTATCTTTATAAAATAAGTATTTCATATTAATTCATTTGGTACTTATTGTTGGTTGAGATATATATATCTAATTATTGTTCTACTTACGATCTGACGATTAGCTATATTTTTGAATAGAATTTATTTTCGATAATTTCAATTGATTTTAATCGATTTAAATTTCCTTTCTCTTTGAAAATTAGTTATGAAACACGTGTAATCATTTTATTATATTTATCTTATGATATTTACTTTGCTTTATATTATACTCATTTATTGTGCTTTTAATTGTTAATTTTTCTATATGTGATAGTGGATTTTCATCGATGAGTTCTTGAAACTTGGTTATTTTCCCTAAAACTATATATTATATATATATATTTATATATATATATATATAGTTCTGACAACGATGAGCACAAGATGAAATAAAGAAAACCGTCGAGGGAAAAATTATAACAAGTGTTATAATTATAAGCTAATTATAATAAACAGCTTAACGCTTAAAGTTAGGGAAAGTGTTTTCATATTTTGGACGCTGGTCTTTCATCGGAAGTGTATAGATTAAAAGTAATGGAAGAGACCGAAAGAGTAAAAATGGTTGAAGGTAAAATAAAAAGTAGAATGACAGTCAAATCCTTGCCAACAGGATATGAATCTGAATGATGCAGGATAAATTCTAATATTTTTAGATCTAGAACATTGAGTCTGAAACAGAATTTCCAAAGTTCAGTTCTCGTGCCTGCTCTCACCTGTGGTTATGACCAAACGAGAACGACTGAAGGATCACTGAAGTTAAATTGCTTGACAGGGTACGTAGCTGGGATATCAGGGAGTCTCTCCAGGTCGAGTAGCCACTTCTTCACATTGAAAGGACGTCGCAGCAGTATTATGGACATGTGAGGAGAATATTGCAGGAAAGGATTGCAAAACACATTCTTCCATCCGAGCCAACGCGTAAGAAGCCTAGGAATAGACCAAGAACAAGAGGGTTGGAGAATATCTATAGTCTCAGTTGGGAAACCAGTCGGAAAGTCTAATGACAGTTGCTTCTGTTTGGAGATTAACGAAGAGGTGACTGAAGACTAGTTTTCCTCGAATCACCCAGGAATAGTGAACCGAGAAGATAGAAGACTGAATGAATGTGTGTGTTATTAATATTTTGATATTAAGGACAGCAAGCTGGCAGAATCGCTAGCAAGTCGGGCAAAATGCTTAGCGGTATTTCGTCCGCCTTTACATTGGGAGTTCAAATTCTTCCGAAATCAACTCTGCCTTTCATCCTTTTGGGATCGATAAATTAAGTACCAGTGAAATACTGGGGTCGATGTAATCGACTAGTCCCCTAATCTAAAACTTTCAGGTCTCTTGCCTTTACTAGAAAGGATTATTATTATTATTATTATTATTATTATTCGATATTAAGGTGGCGAATTGGCTGAATCGTTAGCACACTGGACGAAATACTTTGCGGTATTTTGTCCGTCGCTACGTTCTGGGTTCAATTTTCATCCTTTCGAGGTCGATAAGTTGAGTACCAGTGACACACTAGGGTCGATGTAATCGACTCATCCCCTCCCCCAAAATTTCAGGCCTTGTAGAAAGGGTTATCATCATTCGATATGTTGAACCGATATAACGTGGTTAACATTTTTAAAAACAGTCAGACGTTCAATTCTTATTCAAGGGTGGTTATATTAGTGTTGTTGAAGTGTCCGTCTCAATTGCAGGACGTTTTCAAAATCCCTCTTCGTAGAATACATGTCAAGTGTGTTTGGACGCGCGCGCACTGTGTATCTATGTGTGTGTGTGTGTGTGTGTGTGTGTGTGTGTGTGTGTGTGTGTGTGTATGTGTGTGTGTGTGTGTGTGTGTATGTGTGTGTGTGAGAGAGAATCGGCTGCATGTGCACAACAGCTGTGAGTGAAAAGGTTAAAGAAGAGCAATGGGTGATATATCAACCACATGAGTGTGTATGGCTAGCGGCATCATAGAGTATGGCGTTTGTTTAGAGAAGAAGAAGTGTAAGAAACATAAAAGAACGACGTGGCACATCTGGATTGATAGAATTATAGGTTTTTGATATCGCTATCAAAGTAAATACACACACACACACACACACGCACGTGCTCATATATACACATACACACATACGCACGCATGCACACATGGTGGGCATACGCGCACATACACACATATGTACATATATAATACACACACACACACATACACACATGCCAACACACACATACACACATACCAACGCACATATACACACACGGCGTTTATTAATCACGATTGTTTCGACAACTATCAGGAAACTGATCGTTTTATTTTATATTCTGTGATTGATGCACAAATAGGTAAATTCCACGGACTTACAGTTTGTATGGAACATTTTTTTGACTAACTGGATTATCTTTCCTCTCTCTACATCCTACTGGCTGTGATTTCTCGTGGAGCGCTGACGAAGTTATTTGCCTGGATTTCCTCAGTTCCCCTCATTTTACGCATTCGCTTACAAATATCATATGCAGTATTTGACAGTTTAAGTATATATTCATTAAATTGGGTTGGAATTTGGATGGGTGAGCGTTTGGTCCAATTGGATGCGCAAGGAGTCGTGTTAGCGTTGAATTGTGGGCTCGATTCTGGTTAGGGTTAGCTCACCATTTTTCGGTCATTTGCTTGTATTTAAAAATTGTCACTTTAAATCGGAGAGAATATGTTATTATACAGTTATATATGTATGTAAATACTTAGATAAGTTCGGCCAGTATTGGCTCAGGCTATGTCTAACTAAATAGCTTCACCTGGAAAAGACATTTAAACGTGTTTCATATGAATCATTCTTTGGGCACCATAGCCCATTAGAGTAGGGAGTTATTTGCAGAGAATTCGACATGTATGTATGGTTCTTCTTTGAGTTGCATTTAAATTAAGAGCGTTCAAACCGGTCACTTACAAAGCGACAAGACTTTCTGCAGTTCAGAGAGTTTCTTCCGGATTGGCGTGATGCGACTATGTAGATACTATATAAATTTAAAGGTGGAAAGGATGTCTGTGATAATTATCGCGGCATCTGTCTATTAGCTGTTGCTGGAAAGGTCCTTTGTTGGGTAATGCTGGACAGATTACCCATAATCACCCCACTTTTCTTCAACGCCCCCTTGGAACTTTCCACCCATTCCCAGGTGGGGGGGGGGGGCAATACCGCCCACTTCGGGAACCACTGGACTAAACTCTATAAGGCATTTCCCTAGCATGACCACTGTCCACTGATGGAAACGTGGAAACGATAAAGGTACCTCATCGAGGGTACTCCACTCTATTTCGCTGTCCTTTGTTCTCATCCTTTGTTCTAATCGATCAGTTAATGCCTGGTTTTCCTGCTTTCTTTGTATCTTGTTTTGTAATCAGATTTGTCTTTTATCTTTTACGTGTTTCAGTCATTAGACTTTGAAGAGGTTTTAATCGAATGAATCGACCCCAGATCTTTTTTCTCAAACCTGGTATTTATTGTATTGGTCTGTTTTGCCGAACCACTAGTTGTTGTTGTTGTTGTTGTTGTTGTTGTTCTTCTTCTTCTTCTTCTTCTTCTTCTTCTTCTTCTTCTTCTTCTTCTTCTTCTTCTTCTTCTTCTTCTTCTTCTTCTTTCCTTCCTTCCTTCCTTCCATCCTTCCTTCTTTCCTCCTCCTCCTCCTTCTTCTTCTTCTTCTTCTTCTTCTTCTTCTTCTTCTTCCCTTCCTTCCTTCATTCTTCTTCTTCTTCTTCTTCTTCTTCTTCTTCTTCTTCTTCTTCTTCTTCCTCTTCTCTGTCATGTCGTAACCTATGTCTGTCTCTGTTTCTGCTTTGTCCCGCTCTCACTCTCCACACATTCTTTTATTCATTTATTTATCTATCAATCTATCTATTTATTTATCTTGGTGTGATATTCCCTCCCCCCTCCGTTCTCTATTTAAGACCCCCCCCCACCACCACTCAAGTTATCTTCACTGTTAGCTGATCCAAAGGCAGCCACTTGATCGTTGCGTATTCAAAGCCAAAACCAATTATGACTCTTTAGTCGCCTGAGGGACGGGATTGAGAAACTCTGAGTAGCGGATCACACAAAAACCAGCATTCGGTAAATGTTACTCCCTTCTAATTAACAGCACCGAGTGTTATTTTAACGCTTCACGCTAGATTGAACACATAATTAACTCTGAATGCATGCGTGCGTGCGTGTGTGTGTGTGCGTGTGTGTGTTTGTGTGTATGTGTGTGTGTGTGTGTGTGTGTGTGTGTGTGTGTGTGTGTGTGTGTGTGTGTGTGTGTGTGTGTGTGTGTTTGTTGAGTTAAGGAGAAATGTACGTATATGTCACACTACATATGCTTATGAAGACGTATACAGAGTGAACTATACGCCTTTATATGGATTATACAAATATGATTTATGTATTTGATAGTCTAGTTAGCAACACACACACACACACACACACACACACACACACACGCGCGCGCGCGCGCGCGCGCGCGCTCAAGAAACACAAAGATACACACATCATCTATGCCTTTCACCTCCTAAACCCTGCAAAATCAATTTGGCGGAAAGAACGTCTGCTCTTGTCCAGTATAAAAAAAAAACAAGAAACAGTTTTTCAAGACGTGTCTCCAATGTTATTGGCAGCACAATGTTTATTTAAGGTTTAAGAGTTATTAATTGCAGGAGGGGGAATATGGGGAAGTGCTTTGTCAATGTCTTTTGTCTGAGTTCGCGTAAGCCTTTTGGCGGTGTGACTCAATTGTTTCTTGGTCGCATGTGGTTTGGCGATATATTTTTACACCAACTTGTCACCCGTCTCTCCTACCACTGTATGTCTACATAAAATAGATTGTAAGTCTTCATGGAACAAATAATACCTTGGAAACACAAACACCCTCCATCATCTCTCTCTCTCTCTCTCTCTGTACGTCTCTCTATCTGTCTGTCTGTCTCTCCCTCCCTCAGTAGCTCACGCTATCTGTCTGTCTGTTTGTCTTTTCGTCTTTCCGTCTTTCTCTGTTTTTCTCTCTGCCTTTTCTTTGTCTGTTTGTCTGTCTGTCTGTCTGTATGTATGTGTGTGTGTCTCTGTCTCTCTCTCTCTCTCTATTTATCTATCTATCTTTCTATCTATCTTTCTATCTATCTGTTTTTGTCTCTCCTTGTTTCACTCTCTCTCTCTCTCTCTCTCTCTCTTTCTGTCTGTCTCTCTCTTTCTGTCTCTCTCTCTCTTTCTGTCTCTCTCTCTCTTTCTGTCTCTCTCTCTCTCTCTCTCTCTCTTTCTGTCTCTCTTTGTTTTTCGGCCTATATCTTTGTCTAACCCCTATCTCTCCCCCTCTTTCCTCCTCTCCCCCCTCTCTCTGTCCTTGTTTCTCTCTCTGCCTGTACATCTCTCTAACTATCTCTTTCTCTCTCCCTTTGTCTCCTTCTATCTCTTCCCGTTTCTCCGTCTATATCTACGTCTAACTCTCTCCATCTCTCTCTTCCTCTTTGTCTAACTCACTCTGTCACTTACTATCTAACCCGTTTCTTCTTTCTGTCTTTATTTTTTCTCTCTCAGTCTCTCTTAGTCTGTCAGCCTGTCTCTCTGTTTCTGTCACTCTCTCTATCTGTCTATCTGTCTCTCTCTTTGTCTATGTCTATGTCTCTCTGTCTCTTTGTCTGTCTGTCCCCCCCCTCTCTCTCTCTCTCTCTCTCTGACTTTCTATCTCTTTCATCTGTTCATTTGTTCGGTTTTAATGATTGGCTTTAAAGTTTATGTTAGCAGACAGCGTTTTTATTATTATAACAATCCTCTGTTTGCAGACAATGGCAGACATTTAGATGGTGACATAAGCCACTGTACTGATCTTAAACCATTCTTATTACTCATTCATTTGTTAGTGTTTGTTTCTTTTTACATTTCTGCTATTTTTCCCACTTTTGCTACACTGTCAATTATTTCAAGGTCCGTCACGCTCCAATTCCTCAAACACAACCTCCATGACACAACAGGGACTCGCAGACATGTTTTTACGTATGTCCCTGCTGAACAAATTTCGGGGAAAGACCAGGCATTGTTTAAAACATACATGTGTTTACGTCTTCGTTGACAACAAACCTTTCTTTCCGCATGCTAATATATTGTGCTACATCAAAGCTCGTTGTATGACCCATATTATTATTGCTAGCCAAGATGACTCAGTCTACTTTAAGACTGGTGTCGGCAGCTGAAGATCTCAGATAACCATTCCAGAAGTTCATATTATTCCAAATGCTTCATCGACAAATATTTTAAAGACAGGGTGTGGTAAAACAATCCTTGTGTGTGTGTGTGTGTGCGTGTGCGTGCGTATGGTGCATATATATATATACATATATATACATACATATACACACACATATTACATATCGACTATATATGTATATGCATGTATATATATATGTGATATGTGTGTATATTACATATATATATATATATATATATATAGGCGATATATATATATATATATATATATATATATAGGCGCAGGAGTGGCTGTGTGATAAGAAGTTTGCTTCCCAACTACATGGTTCCGGGTTCAGTCCCACTGCGTGGCACCTTGGGCAGCTGTCTTCTGTTGTAGCCTGGGGCCAACCAAAGCCTTGTGAGTGGATTTGGTAGACGGAAACTGAAAGAATCCTGTCGTAAATATATATATATATAAATATGTGTGTGTGTGTTCCCCACCCCCATCACCGCTTCACGACCGGTCTTGGTGTGATTACGTTCCCGTAAAATAACCAATGGAATAAGTACCAAGCATAAAAGATAAGTATTGGGCTCTACTCATTCCATTAAAAATCCCAGGCGGTGCCCCAGCATGACCGCAGTCTAACGACGGAGACAAGTAAGAGTAAAAGATAACAGATAAAGTAAATATATTTAAATTCAGTCTTTTTTTGTATCTTATTTGTATTAGTCTTACCTGTTTCAGTCATTTGACTGCGGCCATGCTTGAGCACCGCCTTTAGTGGAACTAATCGACCTCAGGACTTAATCTTTGTAAACCTAGTATACTTATTTTATCAGTCGCTTTTGCCGAACCGCCATGTTACGGGGGGCGTAAACGCACCAACATCGGTTCTCAAGCGATGGTGGCGGGACAAACACAGACACACAACAAATACATACAAACCCCATGATGATTTCATTTCCCTTTAAAGGTTGTATCGTCTTAGCCTCAGTTGGAGTCGAGACTATAAAACTTTGGTTTGAGAGGTGAGTGGTAACTACTTAGCGTACATGCTTTATTTTTCTCTCGCCTCTCCTCATAGTACTGAGTGCCTTCTCCTCGATGTCTTCAATCTCTCTTTAACATTAAGACCGTCGAAATGGATCTCCAGTATCTATGTCATTTACTTTTGAAGGCTACTGTTTCCTTTTACGAGGTAGTCTTTAATTGCTGTTTGAACTATGTCTTTTATCCTCCAGACAAAGGTTGAG
>NC_142928.1:184921279-184923779 GCF_046866305.1 Octopus bimaculoides | reverse complement strand
TTGTGTGTGTGAGAGAAAGCACGAGTATTTGTGTACGTGTGTGAGTGTGTGCATTTATTGTAAAACTCAGCTAAAAAATAATAATTCGACACACATTTCCTGAAGTACCGACGCGCATACTTACAAAACACTCTTATGTCTAGCATGTATGTATATGCATACATGTATGTATGCATGCACATATGAATGTATGTATGTATGTATGTATGTATGTACGCGTGAACGTACCTATGTATGAATGAAATGTATACATGCATACACACACACACACACACACACACACACACACACACACAAATAGACATTCACAGATATATATAATATACAAAAAGACTGTTAGACTGCTCGCACACACACAGCACACACACATACACACACATAAATATAACGTGCATACTAACACGAACGCACTATTATAATAGTAGCGTTTTGGTATCAACATTGAGTTTTGGACACGATGATCAGTTAGCGCCTGTTTTTATTACCACACACACACACATGTGTCTGTTTGTGTGTGTGTATATATATATATATATATATATATATATATATATATATATATATATATACATATACATATATATACGTATATATACATATACATATATATATATATATATATATATATATATACACACGCACACACACACACACACACACACACACACACACACACATATATATATACAGTATATAAACACATATATTTTCTTCTAACACCAACAAACTTGCACCTTGCACCGGAGGGGAATAAGAGAGGTCCCACAGTGCAGATTGTAGTAGGTGAGAGGCAGGTTGGCGCACATGCTGGTAGGTGCAAGTCTGCAGTTAGTTTGGAGAAATAGAGATGGCGCCATGACAAGGTTTTCAGAGCACTGGTTGATATCTTGGAGCAATAGAGAGATGAAAAAAAATGTGAATTCAACCTTCACCCTTCAGTTTATCAGAGACAAGGGCAAGTAATTTTCCTCCCCAAAAAACTCAGGAGAGTCTCCGACAAGCAGTACAAATATAGGTAACAAGGTTGGAGCTGAGAAGGAAACTTCAATATCTCCTGGGGCCTGATAAAGTCATATGATTTAAGGAAGTGAAGAAAATAACTCTGATTGAACTAACGGTTCTGTGGAAAGATAATGGATGAGGAAGCTTGTGGGAGGAAAGCCACTAAATGTGAGAATCTGGCCTAACATTATAGGGGATAACATTGGCAGATTTAGCTATTTCCATTTGGCATTGGCTCAAGGGGTTTTCAGGCACACTCTAAAAGATTCTGACAGTGGTGAATGTGGCAGGAAGAGGGAGCAGCTGCTCACACGTTAGGGAAGACAGCAGATCTATTTTGCTGACTCTGGAATAAACAAAAGGAGTTAAGTTGGAGGCTGATGGCAGTAGGTAGTCATCTCTGTTGACCTGTCAACTTGAGAGACGTCGTCGTTTAGGGTCGAGACATCAAGAAAATTGAGTTAGCCTGACAATTTCTCCAAGCTGGAAGCTGCAGTCATAAGTATCAGACCTGTTGGCATCTTTAATAGGTGTATCTAATTCTAATAGAATCAGGTGTAGTTGGATTTAACCGGCGAGTAACTAACTATAATAGAATGGTGTATAGTTGGAGAAGTATAATGCTAAGTACACTAAAAGTAAAACGGTGAGGTTACAAATGGAAAACGTTTAATCTGAAGTCTGTTCTATCATAATTAACCTGGGCTAAAAGCCATCACAACTCTCCCTATCAACAATAATAACGTCAATGACAGCAACAACTTCTACTTAATTATCGATCCCGTAGGTATGAACGACCACGTCAATCTCGGCGAGATTAGAATGCAGCACGAAAAGAAAAGTAACTAAACACCAGTATTCTACTTGTATCCACCCACAAATGTGAAGGGACAATGAGAATCGTAATATATCTTAAATAACAATTAAGTTAGTTTGAGGAATTCCAACCATGTTTCGTGGTCTGCTACCACAACAGCTCCTTTATAGGATCCAGTTAGCTCAAGACATCATCAGGAGGAACCACGTCCGGTTTCGGCCCCTACTCCTCTACCGTTTTGACGTGGCGGGGCCACCCCCTTTCGGAGGTGTCTTCAGCTCTGGTGTTGGGTGCATGTCTTCTTTCACTGTTTGTGACTGTTCTAATTCAACTGTGGGATGTTCCTCGCTATGGTTATTTTCCAGGAGGTTCTGGCAGAGAACATCGAAAAGTCAACTTGTAATTAGAATATGCTGAGAAAGTACAGACGATACGATCCAGTATATGACTGTGGTTAAGAAACTCGCTAGGCAACTACGTGGCTTCGAGTTCAGTCCCACTGTGCAGCACCTTGGGTAAGTGTCTTCTACTGTAACTCCGGGATGACCAATATCTTCCGAGTGAATTTACAAGACGGAAACCGTATGGAAACCCGTTGTGTGTGTGTGTGTGTGTGTGTGTGTGTGTGTGTGTGTGTGTGTGTGTGTGTGTATGTGTGTGTTTGGTTTCGCCACTGCCACC
>NC_142928.1:184896279-184911279 GCF_046866305.1 Octopus bimaculoides | reverse complement strand
AATATCGCTATCAATCTGGAGTAATAATTTGTAGTTTTGAAATCAGTAGTTCTTTGACTGCTATTTCTGAATTCTCAGTATGTTGGAGAAGCAGGTTACTGTCAATCCCTATATATTTATGATTATAAATGTTTTTTACCGAAGAAGGTTTTTTCATACTGAGCTACCCGGCAAAATTGTTGATTATTAATTTTATTACTAATTGACGATTCCCTGCCCTGCATATCTATATATATATATATATATATATATATATATATATATATATATATATATATATATATATATATATATATATATATATATATATATATATATGTAGATAGATAGATAGATAGATAGATAGATAGATAGGTAAGTAGAGAGATAGATTGATAGACAGATAGATATATACACATATATATACATACATATACATATATATACACATATAAACGTATACACACTCATATGTACAGGCACACACACACTATAAAATGCTCGGTTAGCGTATATGTGCGTCTGTGTGTGTGTACTATCAGTTATTATCATTATATATATATATATATATATATATATATATATTCTCCGTATTCTTTCTGTTGAAGAGCGTAGCTCGAAACGTCAAAGACTTTCCGTATTCCCGAGCGTCATACTAATACATCCTTTTGTTATTTACACCACCTGTCCTCGTCTGTTGTTGTTTTTTCGTACATTCTCCCATATATATATATATATATGAGAATGTATGCATGTATGTATGTATGTATGTGTGTATGTATGTATGTATGTGTATGTGTGTGTATGTGTGTGTCGCTTGATGTGCGTGTGCATGTTCTTCTTTTTCTTATTTCAACTGGTGTGAGGGAGAGAGAGGGCGAGAGGGAGGAATCTATCCTCAAACCGCACACTTGGTCTGAATGCTCGCAACAGAGTGGCATCCGCTAAAGTTGCCCCCGGGTGCCTGATGGCAAACACGCATACCCGCTGACAGGGTATGCGCACGCGCGCGTTTGCTTATACAATATAAAAACGCTCACGCATACGCGCATCAGTGTTCCTGCAGCTATGTTACTGCATACACATGCATCTATGCATGTGTGCTTGTTCAAAGTATCCCTTACATTGTTTCAGTCATTAGACTGCGGCCATGCTGGGGCACCGCCTTCAAAATATGTTAGTAGAATGAACTCACCCCAGTACTTTTTTTTTTTTAAACCTGGTGCTTAATCTTTCAATATGTTGTGCCGAAACCTTAAGTTACGGGGACATAAACCCACCAACACAAGTTGTCAAGCAAACCCACCCCAGTATATATATGTTTTAAACCTGGTGCTTAATCTATCAATATGTTGTGTCGAAACCTTAAGTTACGGGGACGTAAACACACCAACACCGGTTGTCAAGCAAAGCCACCCCAGTTGAACACAGACACAAAGACACGCACACATAGAGGCATGCATACATACATACATACATACATACATACATACATACATACATATATATATATATATATATATATATATATATATATATATATATATATATATATATATATATATATATATATATATATATATATATATATATATCCACCCACCACCATCCACACCGCCCTTGCCAGAGCACGTTCTGTGGACCGTGCATCTGCTCTCTCCCCCCGAACCCGCCCTGCCGTTTCCCGCCTCCCTTTTCCCCTCACCTACCATCCCACCATCCTACCCCTCCAACGCTCCATTCTCCGAGCTTTTCGGCGCCTCCAGTCCGACCCCTCCACCTCCCACATCTTCCCTAATCGACCCCGCCCCTCCTTCAAACGAGCCCACAACCTCTTGGTCCACAGCTTCTTCCCCAACCCAACCTCCCAACCTGGCTCGTTCCCTTGCTCCCGCCCACGCTGCTGCACTTGCCCTTACCTCTCCAACACCACCCTCCTCACCAGCACCCATCACCGACCCTTTCGCATCACCGACTCCTTCACCTGCACTTCTACCAACATCATCTATTGTATCTCCTGCTCTCTCTGCCGTTCTCTGTACATCGGACAAACGGGGCGCCGCCTGGCCGACCGATTCGCGGAACACCTCCGAGACATCAACGTTGGCAATGACACCCCGGTGTCACGCCACTTCCGTTCTGCCGGCCACTCCTTGCAGCAACACCTGTCCGTGTTTGGATTGTCCCGTTTGCGCCGTGAACAGGGATTAATCTTCTCTCTTCGCTCCTTTGTGCCACATGGGCTCAACTCCCCTCCCCTCTTCATCTAACCCCCTCCTCCTGCCTCTCTCCCCCACCCTCCCTCCTACCACCCCTACTCTTTCTCTCCTCTCTCTTACTCTCTCTCACTCTCTTCTCTCGTACTCCCCCTCTCTCACTCTTACTCTCTACACTCTTACTCTCTCACCCTTACTCTCTCACCCTTACTCTCTCACTCTCACTCTCTTCTCTTTTCCCTCTCTCTCACTCTTACTCTCTACACTCTTACTCTCTTACACTCTCACCCTTACTCTCTCACTCTCTTCTCTCTTTCCCTCTCTCTCACTCTCTTCTCTCTCACTCTCTTCTCTCTCACTCTCTTCTCTCTCACTCTCTTTCTCTTCCTCTCTTTCTCCCCCCATACCCCCTCTCTCACATCCACCTTCCCTCTCTTATACCCACACTCTCTCATCTCTTATACCCACACTCTCTCATCTCTTATACCCACACTCTCTCCTCTCTTCCTCTCTTTCTCTCCCCTCCTATACCCACCCTCCCCCTCTCTTACATCCACCTTCCCCTTACCCCTTCATCGTCAACACCCCCTCATAAGCTCATCCCACCACACCCCAACACACTCCTACTCTACCTTCCCACTCCACCCCATCCAATTCCTTACACCCACGACCCAACCCCATACCCACATACCCCACCCCTACCTCTACCCCACCCTCAGCCTAACCCACACTCCACCCATGCCTTCCCCACCTCCCAACACCCTCACATCACACCAATACCCTCGCATCACACCACGCACACACTACAACTAACCAACTCCTTTCTCCCCTCCCCATTTTCACACTACATACGTCAAGATCACCAGCATTCTATCTCCCACACACAGCCCCTCGTTCTTCGATCACCGTTTGTTATCTCCCCCTTTTCTTAGCTCTCCTGAAAAAGAATTTCTAACTTCCGGTCAGCCATTATTAGCCATTATTATGATTGACCGTTGACTGAACACTATTCAATTTTTTTCTCCGTGTTTTTCTCCTTGTCTCCGTATTCTTTCTGTTGAAGAGCGTAGCTCGAAACGCCAAAGACTTTCCGTATTCCTGAGCGTCATACTAATACATCCTTTTGTTATTTACACCACCTGTCCTCGTCTGTTGTTGTTTTTTTCGTACATTCTCCCCCCTATATATATATATATCAAAAGGATGTGTTATAATGCTAATCCACATATATAATATATAGATATTATATACATAGACATACATACATACATGCATACATACATACATATATATATATATATATATATATATATATATATATATATATATATATATATATATATATATATATATATGTATGTATGTGTGTGTATGTGTGTGTCGCTTGATGTGCGTGTGCATGTTCTTCTTTTTCTTATTTCAACTGGTGTGAGGGAGAGAGGGCGAGAGGGAGGAATATATATTTACGATGGGCTTCTTTCAACTTCCGTTTCCCAAATCCGCTCGCAAGGCTTTGGTCGGCCCGAGGCAAAATGTACGAACGCTCTTGAAAAAGTCCGCCATAATATTATAACAGTATAAATTTACATAACAATGCTGGTCCCAAATTTTTCCCAATATTCTACGTTTTGTTAAAGTAACAAGGAAATTTGAACCGCGTATATTACATAACATCCATAAAAGCATTCTCCCATACAAGCGTTCTCCCATACGTATTCCTACATATCCACAAGTATTCGTACACCCACGCTCTCATTCAATTATGCTATGTATGTATGTATGTATGTATGTATGTATGTATCAGTATGTACACCCGTATGCAAACACACACACACACGCATACACACACACACAAGTTATTGTTTACAAGCGAGAGGAAAGAGTACATGTACTTGCGTTTGTATATGATAAATATATCATTTGGTGAATGATGTGCGTGTACTTGTGTGTGTCTTCGTCCGCCTGTGTGTGTGTGTATATATATATATATATATATATATATGCACACATACAACCATACATACACACACATATATATACGTATGTACATACATATATATATAATTAATATAGATAGCACACACACAGACGCGCACACACATATACACATATATATAATATATATATATAAAGTTCATACTTATATATAGATATATAAAAAAATTTGTTTATGTAAATGTATATATATACGCATTTAAGCGTGCATATATACATATATGCTTATGTGCGTATATATATACATTTATATGTGCGTGTGTATGTGTGTGTGTGCTGTCTATATTAATTATATATATATAATCAACATAGATAGCACACATACACACACATACACATATATATAAAATATACACATATAAAGTAAATAGATATATACAGATATATTAAATGAATTTGTATATGTAAATGTATACATATACGCATATAAGCGTGCATATGTATATATACATGCTTATGTGCATGTGTATATATATATATATATATATATATATATATATATATATACATTTTATATTATATACATACATTTATATGTGCGCGTGTGTGTGTATACGAACAGTCGTGTATAAACATATAAACATATATGAATGTGTATGTGTGCTTGTGTTTATGTGTGTATGAGTGCGTGTAAACTGAGGTAGAGCTCGCGAAAACGTATTTCATTTGATATTTTTGTTCTGATTGAAAATCTTTTTTGCAGACATTTCCCAACAGGAATACGGATAATAATCAAAAGAGAAAAAATGTTTTGAAAAAGAAAACTGAATATTACTTTAAAGAAGTCTTACGAAAGAGGAGTATTCAGACACACAGACACACGCACAGCACGTAGGCACGGTACACAGAAAGACGTACATACGAGCGGCTCACACTCTCACACACACGGAAACACAGAAATCATGTTTGTTTGTTTACATACATACATACATACATACACATACATACATACATACATACATACATACATACATGCATACATACATATACATAGATACACACACACACACACACACACACATATATATATATATATATATATATATATATATATATATATATATATATATATAATGTGTATGTACGTGTGTGTGTGTGTGTGTGTGTGTGTGTGTATGACTTTTTTAAAGTCATGACTTCCTTAAAGACAGAAGTCAGATAGTTGCAGCCAATGGTGCCTTTTCTGGCGAAACTCAAATCCTAAGAGGCGTCCCCCAGGGAACCGTTTTGGGGCCATTACTCTTCATAACAGCCCTCTTAGACATCCCCACGGTCACTCGGACAGCCACTGTTACTAGCTATGCTGATGATACAAAATTATCACAGGCAATGAAAAATCAAGATGACGTCGCAATTTTACAACGGGACCTGAATTCGAAATACAAATGGACCGAAATAAACAACCTGCAGTTTAATATTGAGAAATTTCAAGCACTGCACTATCAACTCACGAATGTACTACAGTCTGCATTGACAGGACCCGAAGGGACTACAATCCCAGTGCCACAGGAGGTGAAAGACCTGGGGGTTAGTATGTGCAATGACGCATAATTTTTTTATGTACATTACCAAGATGGCAGCAAAGTGCAGACAAGTGGCAGGATGGATACTGAGATCCTTCAAGTCAAGAGACCGAGAAAAAAAAAAAATATATGTATATAATTAATAAATTTCAGGGTAGCAAAAAATTATTTAGAAATTTTTTGCTACCAATGGTCTAGCCTGAAGAAAAAAACTAGTCAATAGACTATATATTATTCATATAAATACAGTGTACATTTAAACACATAAGAGATGTCCTATTATGGCCATCTCTTATGTGTTTAAATGTACACTGTATGTATATATATATATATATATGTGTGTGTGTGTGTGTGTGTGTGTGTGTGTGTGTGTGTGTGTGTGTGTGTGTGTGTGTGTGTGTGTATGTGTGTGTGTGTGTAATTTTCCATAGAAAACGATGTAATCGTTACCAATATAGCAGGAGATTTCACCGCAAAAAAATCTAAATTAGACTCCTTAGGGATCGTTCTCCTTGTTTATATATCCAAAGTTTTAAATTTTTACATTCAAGAGAGAGATTTGACGCTAATATCCATTATCAATAAATTACATTGATAATGGATATTAGCGTCAAATCTCTCCCTTAAATGTAAAAATTTAAAACTTTATATATATATATATATAAGTAAACATTGAAACATGCACACCTAACTGTGAATCCTAACTGGTTGGGATTGGTTTTTCAACCAGACCGAAAGACGCTAAAGTGATATATCTGGATTGCCAGCTGCCAATGACTCTGAAGATCATTAACCGACTGTACTTCTAGTGGCAGCATCCTTCCTGTTGTTGGACAGTTCAGGTTGGTGGGATATGAGTAGTCTCTTATGGAGACAGAAATAGCAATTGCGTGTTACAAATGACAAGGGGGAAGCCCGCTTAATGATATTTCGTTTGATGATGGGGAATTCAAACCAGTCTTTGCGGAATCTGCAGATGAAACTAGACAGGAAGGTGGAGCTGAAGGAGTGTATACGCTGTGTATAACTTATGTTGGAGTCATCGGTTGTAATGACCGTGTAGTTTTTTTATTGCCATCAGATGGTGTGAGGGAAGCTCTATAGACCACAGCCCTTCAGCAGACCTATGATGAAGGGAGTTCATTCACTTTTGATTGCATAGTCTAATGGGTTATTCTATTATGAGGACAACTTCGTATGATTTGTGAAAAAACTGGTATTTCTAGTTGGAAGAGTAACCAAGTAAAGATCTCTCTCTCTCTCTCTCTCTCTCTCTCTCTCTCTCTCTCTCTCTATATATATATATATATATATATATATATATATATATATATATATATATATATAAAACCATAAGTCTTCGTTTAGACTTAGACATAAGGCAAATAGTACGACATTGGCAAGTAAAATTTGGGAGTTAAAAGATAATAGTATTAATTTTAGCCTTAAATGGGAAATTATAAGAAAAGCTCAACCTTATAGAAATAATAGATATGGATGTGAATTGTGTTCTATGGAAATATATGAAATTTTTAAACTTAGAAACAATCCTAATCTAATCAATAATAGATTAGACCTTAGGGTATCATGTGTACACTGCTCTACTCGCACTTTTAAATTTTTTTAAAAATAGGCCTTTATTAAGTAACTAAAGTTATCAAATTATAGTACTTTACTTCTATTATGGTCATCTAGGACTATCAATTAGCACATATTTATATTGGTAATTGAACCTTTATAACATATATTCCTGATCTCTCACCTTAACATCTAATTTACTTAAATCAATCATCAGATTCCTGTAGTGATTATCCTTGTTATTTCCTAACATCCTTTCTTTTTTCAGTCCCTTAAACCTTAGTAAACACATTATTATAAACTAATATAAATCCGATAATAATTTTTATTTTTTATTCACATTATATAAATAAAGCTTACCTATGTGTCTCCTAAATAGTATCATTATCTTATCTTCAGCTAAAATTTCTTTAAGATAATTCAAAATAGTTTTCATGAACCCAATATACTTAATATCCATAAATTTTACACCCTATCCAGAGCCCCTGAATTCAATACTGACATTATTTCATGATTTTTGTGGAGAATAATTACATCTAATTTTATTTATTTTATTAACATACCTCTTATTGTGAAAATATTGGTTAGAGTATTTGTTGTTATCTGTACCACTATACTGTTACTCTATTCGGACCAAGAGAAAAAAACCTATTTGACCCATATACCTAGGGTTGTAATTCCTCAACATTAATTCCTCAACATTTTGATAGTAGTAAAATGACCTGATACTACTATGACCAGTGAAACCTTTAGATTCTAATACATTTTATAGCCTTGTCCATGTATACTGCTTACACCTTCCCTCCCTTTAAAAGTAATTGTCCCTTATGCTATCACCACTAGATAAGAAACAATAAAATCTGAGACAGTTAAAACTTTTGTCTAGAATCAATTACTAGCCTGATAGACTCGGCTATGTCAAGATGGACTTATGTATTCTTCCTCACATTTGGATTTTTATGTATTCTCTCTCCCACTTGGATTTGAAATGTTGCCACATTTATAATATGTCTTTTCTACAGTAATTTTCTGCATTTTCATGCAGCTGAAGATTGCTCTTCATATTGCATTTAATGTAATGCTCGCATTACTCAAATAAATTGGAGTAGCATGAAACGTGCGTACTGCAATCACCTTTGAAATCCGTGTTGCTTATTTTTTGATATATATATATATATATATATATATATATATATATATATATACAGAGAGAGAGAGAGAGAGAGAGAGAGAGAGAGAGAGAGAGAGGAGAGAGAGGGAGAGAGAGAGAGAGAGAAAGAGAAAGAGAGAGAGAGATCTGGTGTTGTGGTCACGATCATGTGACAAAGAGAGATGAATGAGACGAGAAGAGTTGAAAATGCCTGACGGGAGGAATCGCGAGACTTGGTGACTCGGAGGGAAAGGAAGCGCTGTAATCTATGCAGGGAGAGAAGAAAGCACAACGGTGAGTCAGATTTTTAAGTGTTTGAATAGCCTTTTTTTTGTTATTGATGTTGTTATTTTGAATGCGGTCGAGAACGTTTGTGTGACGAGCAGCACGCAGCACCAGGCGTAAGAGAGCTGTAATCTTTTGCGAGTCTCATCTGAATTTTGTAAAGGGTTAGTAATTTTAAGGATTCTAAAGTAAATGTGTAGTCTTCAAATATTTTTTTCTTTGCCACTTTCCTCGTTATCTTTATTAGGTTCATTACAATTTATTTCTCCAGACGTTTGCGTGTTCTGGTCAGATGGCTTTCTTTCAATTGAGACTCGTGGGGAGTTGCTCTTTTTGTCTGGCTCTTCATTTCCTTGTCTTACATTTAGGTCATTTTCTGATGCGTGTTTGACCGCAGTTATTTCACTATCTGTGAGTCCTTTATTTCTGGGGATATCCCTCCTAACATTTGCTAACTTGTTTTCGTCCAAATATAGTCTGCTGTCTTGATTTCGTGTTCTCCATATTTGATAAGAGTGTGCGTTGTGTTTCTCTTAAGATGGCCTACCTAATGCATAGTAGTAGACGTATATTACTTCTGTATACTCTTCTCGGGTCCATTTGATCCTCTTAAATTTTTCTTTCTGTGGTGGGTGTGATGGTGGACTTAAAGAGCTCGAGTTGGGGCAGTTCCCGTTCAAGTGACCATCCAGGTTCGTATTCAGAGGAGAGTTTGTGCCAGTGGATGACTTTTCGACCCCATGCTGGCTCTCTCCTGGGGAACGCGCTTCCAGATTAACCGCAGGACAAGCGATTTGGTGTACTGCTGTAGTTTTCCTTTGTTTCGTTAGACATATTTGTGCTACATTCAAATTATTAGAATTGATCCCTGTACTGTGACAGATTATTATTATTATTATTATTATTATTATTATTATTATTATTATTATTATTATAAGTAGTAGTAGTAGTAGTAGTAGTAGTAGTAGTATTTTGTACATAAGACGGAGAACTGACAGAATCGCTACTGCGTTGGACAAAATACTCAGCGGCATGTCGTCCATCTTTACGTTTTGTGTTGAAATATTCCTTTCTACTATAGTCACACGGTCTGAAATTTTGGAGAACGGGAATAGTTGATTACATCGACCCCAGCCGAGAAAGACTTTGCCTTTCATCCTTTCGAGATCGATAAAATAAGTACCATTTGAATATTAGGGCGTCGATGTAATCGAATTTAACCCCTCTCTCGAAAATTACTAGCCTTATGCTAAAATTAGAAGCCATTATTATTGATATTGGTTTCAGTTATTGGCACAAGGCCAGCAATTTCGGGAAGCGGGTATGTTAATTACATTGATCCCAGTGATCAATTGGTACTAATTTTATCAACCCCCAAAAGGATGAAAGGCAAAGTCGAGCACAGCAGAATTTGAACTCAAAACGTAAAGACGGACGAAATGCTGCTAAGTGTTTTGTCCGGTATACTAACGATTCTTGCTAGCTCGCCGCTCTAACCATTACTAATGTCAAAGTGACGAGCTGGCAGATCGTTTGCACGCCGGATAAAATTACTAAGCAGCATTTCTTCCGACTCTGTATTCTGAGGTGAAATTGGTAAGCACTGGGATCAATGTAACCGACTGTCCCATTCCTTTCAAAATTACTGGTTTTGTGCCAAGACTAGAAAGAATTATTGTTGCTGTTATTGCTGCTGTTGATAATAATTAATTCTTTGCATTTGCAGACGATAAAGAAGCCGTGTACATGGCAACTGTCTGGCTATTTGGGGTGGATCCTTTATGGAACATGTTCAAGTACACATACACAAACACACAGAGGCACACAGACACACACACACACACACACACACACACACACACACACACACACACACACACACACACACAAACACACATACATAATATGTATGCACGCACTTTCGTAATTGTAGCAATATAAATGTGTTTTATATGTGTCTGTGTCTGTGTCTGTATTCAGAACCAAACTATTCTTCGTCATTCAAGATAACCTGAATGGGCTGTGATCATAACTTCCCACTTCCCACATTAATTCTCTCTCTAATTATATGTAGTTGTGTGTATATAAATATGTATGTATATGCTTATATATATACATAAATACACACACACACACACACATATATATATATATATAACGTGTATCTGAAAAAGGACTTGGTGTGTAAGTTTGCGTCTGTTTGTGTACAGGTATGTTGGTGCTTAAGTGTGTGTGTAAGAATGTTCAGCTTTGTGTCCAGACATAAAAAAGTGATAAATACTCTTTGTTTGAATACTTTACATCTGAACTATTCAATGTCGATTACTTGTGAAACAAAAACAACAACAAAAAGACTAAAAAAAAAACAAAAAAAAAATATAACAATCTTCAACGTTATTACATTTCGCGATTCATTTTCTATCTGGTAACGACCTGTCGACAGGCAAAATGGAAGCCATAAAGAGTATCTCACTGGGCAAAACTGTTGTACGAATGATAACGGTAATGGTTTTGAAATACAAAACGCCTTTTAACTTTCACGACAACCTGAATAGAATTTATAATCGTATGTCATTCCTTTTTAAGGTTTGATCTACAATTTAATAGCTGGAAGGCGGATATCTCACCATATGTTGTTTCTTAGTAAGCTATCGCAAAGGGATATTTGGTATAAAATATCTCTATATATTTGTCATTGTACAAAGTTATTAACGAGAATGGCTATCTTATGGTGAACAGCTTTAGTTGTTTAACACCCATGACACCGTCAACCTTTCAACGTAACAACGTCAGTATACTTTAAATCAGCCCAGCAACAAATATGATGATGCAGGAAGCAAGTTCTAAACCTTTTTCAAGTTGAGATTTGGTTACAATAACGAGAATGTTATCAATTAACAACATGTTATAAAATATCATCAACGGCATGTGGATTATTTATGATTTATGGCGGACCCTGAGGATTGTTAGTGAACTTTTATATTGCAATATTTTTATGCCTCGCTTTTTTTTTCTACCTCTGAAAAGCCAGAGAAATGCTCCAAGACAATAAGGGTGCCTGCCAGTACGTGGTTGCTTCGAATTCTTGGAAATCTTTCCTCTTTAACTTGTTTCAATCATTAGATTGCTGTGAAGCTGGGAAACCGCCCTGAAGGGTTTAGTGGAATAAGACGACTCAAGTATATTTTTCAAGTCTGGTAGTTATTCTATCGGTCTCATTTACTGAGGAAATGCTAAGTTATGGAGGCGTAAACACACCAATACCGGTTGTCAAGCGGTGGTAAAGGACAAACACGAGCACTTTATATACAAACACAGACATACAAACGCACAAACACATGAAAACGGCGCACACATATACAACAGGTTTCCACTCAGTGGTAAGTTATGATCAACACTATTAGCTGGAATTCTCTGTAAGTAGATAATAACTGTCTCAGATCCAAGTCTCGTAGACGCAGATTGAACCAACATCCTTAGATTGCGGAGTCGAAGTGAAGTTGATTTTAAAAGAAATTTATATATGAGTTTTTGATGAAAATATCTAGGCTTCTCTTTGCCAGTTTAATGGATACTTTGGTTAAGCCGCAGAAACGATTCATTCGATTATACGCTCCACATGATAGAGTAGACAGTATATTGGAGTCAAACAGTCGGCGGTCTGTTGGATTTGAGAGTCAGCTGATGATAGTCACTGGTCTACTATTTGGCTAGTTAACCGGTTTGGTGATGTTAGGTTACGCAACAGTTTGCGCGTCTAGTATTGATGCATAGTGTAACAGGGATTATATACCCCACAATTGTGCACGGGCCGATTATGGTCAAGATGATCTTTCCGAGTTATCAGTAGCCAACATATTGAAATGTATTAACTGGGTATGTCTTTAATAACAGCTATTGGATAGATCGGCAATAACATAAATCTTTTTGATGGGGACTGCAGGCTACTTCTGTATATGTAATTTCTCACAGAGATTGATTTATCATTTATGAACTTCAGATGAGTAAGGAGAGACACTGTCAATGATATCCCTTTTGATATTGTCAAGTTGGATCCTTGGTTACGAAATCTTTAGATGGGGCAGCACAAAGAGGTAGTTTTCTCAGTCCTCACACCTAAAGGAGTTCATGTGATGCGTAAAACTTCCCTTGAAATCACTGGCTGTTACGCTCGCGTAGAGTCTCGTGATGCAACTGGAAGGTATGAGAATAGTTCAATAGACTTAGGCTTTGAGAGGTGGGATTTTTCCTCTGACCCGTCAGTTGTGTTTCTGCAGTTACTAGCTGGATATGTAGTGGTCACTGCGTAGGTGTTTACTTCTATTGTAGCGTGCATTATTGGAAACGATATCATCTAAGCACAAGTAGCTAACCATGACGTTATGGGTGTTAAGAAGTTTATGATAACTAAGTGTTCTTTGGAAATGCTATCTAATTAGTAACAAGAAACTTCTAACTACATTAATACATAGATCTAGATTGCTCGGTAGATTAAACTAAATCACCTTTCTCTTTCTAACTGGCTTCAGGTTTGTGGGAGGGGATGAATCTTTCAGCTAGACTAACTTATCAATAAATCCGCTCCTTCGTTAAAATGAGGTGCGGTTCTGTTGAAGATTTCTCTGATCTCCAATGGAATGGAGACTTTTTCTGTTAATGCCTGTGTCTAAGTTTGTAATTACGGCTGGGGATGGTTTCAGTTTCTATGGATATTAATAGTTTCCACATTAAGCTTTCTGTAGGGGTAGTACCCGTCAGCCTTGAGGTCTAGGGTCTACCTGAATTAAGCTGGTGGTAACCGTTATTCCTAGCTGAATTCTTTGAATATGTTTATAATATTTTTTCCTGAACTTATCGATGGCGTAGATGTGCACATGACATTTTGTAAAGGACCGAACTCTTGGAGAGGGGTACATTTTGTTTTTTGGTGGTGGTGGTGGGGTATTAGGGAAAATAACCTGAGATCAGTACCTTAGCTGTGTCGTAACTCTCAAAGGATACGTCAAGCAGTATTCCTTTCCTTTTTACCATGGGGGAATAATCGTGAAACAAAAGTAACTTCTAAGCGTTGAAACTCATTCTGAGATCGAGGTCGCTAAATTTACTAAATTGTCAATTGAAGTCTAGAGATTTTGTGTGAAGCAATTTCGATATCGAAGGATGGATATCTACGATATCAAACAGGCTGTTTTATTCTAGATACCGCGCAACCAGTAAATGTTGGCAGCATTGCAAACGTTGGTAAATAAATATTTATAAAAGCAACAACATCGATGACGACAACAACGATATCAATAATAACAATATCTGTAATTAATTCTGTTGTTAATCCGAGTTTCATGAACTTTGGAGTGGTGATGGATTAATATCATTATTATTAAAGCAGCGAGCTGGTAGAATCGGTTACCGCGACGGGCAAAATGATTAGCAACATTTCGTCTGTCCTTACGTTCTGAGTTCAAATTCCACCGTGGCCGACCTAGCCTTTCATCCTTTCGGACTCGATAAAATAAGTACCAATCAAGCGTTGGGGTTGATGTAATCGACTTATCTCCTCCCCTAAAAATTTAAGGCCTTGTGCCTATAGTAGAAAGGATTATCATCATAATTATTATTATTATTATTATTATTATTATTATTATTATTATTATTATTATTATTATTGCTTTTCCACAGCTTCTAACGCTGGAGATGTATTACAGTGTCAGCTGTTCACTACCAGTAAGCTAAGGTAACACCTCTTATTTTTCGAGCACCTTACGGTGAATTTTGGAGCGGTTCTAAGCAGTGCTGTTTTCTGTAAGTGCTACACTCTTATTGCAGCCCCTATTTATTCCACGTACTTCTCAAGATTTTTGCTTACTGTTCCCAGGGCTCTGACAATTATTTGTACTATTGCTACCTTTTTCATCGACCACAACTGCTTAACCTCCCCAGCTAAACTGTTATATTTCTCGGCTTTTTCTTCTTCCTTATCGCATACCTTGTTGTCATCTGGGCATGCTATATTTATGATCCAGCATCGTTTGCTTTCTTTCTCAATTAACACTATGTCTGGTTTCCTATTCTCTATCTCATGGTCGCACTGAAACATAAAATCCTACAGGATCTTTACATTATCATTTTCGACGATGCCTTCAGGTTTGTGGTCGTACTAAGATTTTGCTCTGTCAAGTTCATACTTGTTGCAAAGTGTCCAATGAACAAGCCTGGCTATATTGTCGGGGCGTCACTTATATTCCTTCTAGGCTAGTGGCGTACATTGGCTGGTAAT
>NC_142928.1:184883779-184893779 GCF_046866305.1 Octopus bimaculoides | reverse complement strand
CTGTAAACTGCATGTTAAGCATTTTAGTCGACTTTGCCGCTCCTATAAGTACTGTAACCTTATACGAAGGGATTTAAGAGGAATTTCCTCACTGGTACACAAAAGCTCCACTCTCTTCTGTGAATTCTTGTGTTTATAGTATAAACGACATTTCCCGATGCAATCCCCATCTCATAAACCTTATTCTGTGCCTCAGTTAGAAATGAATCCCAATTACAGAGACATTAGTGAAGTGGTATCAAATATAATATACTCAGACTAATCACTATACACAGTTTTTAGATTCGACTGTATACATTGTGATTTCACATTCTACTGTCTCTAAATATGCTGGGTACAAACGTACTTACATACACGTACGTATGTATGATGCGAGTGCGTACGCATACATACAATACATACGTACAGACGTAGTACATGCATACATACATATATACATACATATATACATACGTACATACATACATACGTACGTACATACATACATACATACATACATACATACATACATACATATATACATACGTACATACATATATACATGCATGCATACATACCTTACAAGTGCAAGCTGTGAGTAGAACAGTAAAAATATGCAAGACTTTTCTCAAGTTCCAAATCTGATTTTGTCTGTGTTAACTACATCCCAAAGATGGAGCGTGGTATCTTTGTTGGAAACCGGCTCCCTCTTCAATGGAAGATTTAGAATGATTAAATAATAGATGAGACATACATACATACATACATATGATGCTCATTGAAAGCAAACAAGCAAATCACTATACGTCCCACCAACAGAACGTAAAGGAGATAGAAATGATGTTTGGAAAGAGTAAAAAGAGGACACTCCCTTGAAAACTGATTACCCTCAGGTAGGAACTAAAAGCTGTCAGTGAGAAACTCCGACATCAGAAGAGAATAACCGAGAGAAAAACAAAAAAATTAACCGGAACAAAGCAGCAGTATATAGAGACATGTGAGGAGGAGGAGGAGGAGCTGTGAACATTACAGAAGGTCCTTCACGAGAAGATGTAGACTCCTTCTGGAGTAAAATATGGAGTGAAGAATAGGAGTTTAACCAAGATGCTCTGTGACTGGAAGAAGTCCGAAGAAGTTATTGCTCGTGCGCTAAACCCAAGACATACAGTAGTCATGGTGATATTCTTGCAACTGTGATCCAGAAACTCCAGGATGAAAAAGCACCTGAAAGAGACTTATTAGTACAAGAAGCTAATCTTCTATCGACCATATCTTATCAATCTGTACCAGCAAGCTCTCATTGGGAACAGTAGCATACCACACTGGTTAACTCTGGCAGAGACAAAATTGACCCCCAAATGCATAACCACCCTCATGGCAAAAAGACTACCAGCGAATTGCATGCCAGAACTTAATGTATATGATATACACAGCTTGCTTACACCTCTTCCTCCAGGACCATTGCGAAACCAATAACATCATCAAAGCAGAACAAGCAACTGGGAAGAAGGGAGTCTGGGAATGTGCCGAGCAATTGTTAATAAACAAAACTGTGGTGTCAGAGGTGCGAGAGCATAGGAGGAAACCAATTTCAATGAGGCTAGATTCTCTTCCCCACTCATGGATGCTAGAAGCCCTCCAACTTTCTAAAGTTCTTGTGAGAATAGTCAAAGCTATAGCTGACCTCATTTCATCGTGGGCCACCAACTTGAAATTAAACACAAATATTGTTAACGAGTTGAGCATGTCCCTTGGTGGCTGACGATATGTGCATCTCTGATCATGAGCAGAAGTAGTGGGGAAGCATCATAGCCATGTGTTGAGAGGAATTCTTTGGGGTTTGAATAATTCACCTTTTGAAGCATGTGTGTTTTGCTCAACATCCTTAAACAAACCTTATTCAGGGACCTTTTGAGCGGGATGGGCTACTTGACCTGAATAAAATTCTAATTGGGCCCCCACCTGCAAGGTCATGTGCTGTTTATCTTGATATGAGATCACCATGTCGCGCACACATGGTTGTGATGCATGTGCCTGGTGTACCCTTATCAGACTGGTAGTCATGATGGGCTTCGTATATTTTACGCCAGTGTCACTTTGATGGCATACACTGCTCTCTCACTCAATAATGATAATAATAATAATAATAATAATAATAATAATAATAATAATAATAATAATAATAATAATAATGTAAAGAACAGGTGATCAAGTGCGTAATAGGAGAAAAGGACAAGAATGAAATGCAAAAAGAGCACATCAGACAGATTGAAGAGAAACCCCTGCATGACCAATTTTGGAGAGCCATTGAAGACATATGTAGAACAAAATATTGGGCTTAGTTAAAAAAAAAAGGGCAATTAAAAACGGATAAGAAGTTAGAAAATAATAGACGGGACACAACGATTACAGATAGGGAAAAGCGAAGCTGCTTACTAATCGATCCATCATGCCCCTTTCATTCCAGGATCGAAAAGAAAGAGGACGTAAAACTAAAAAAAACAATCCCTTAAAATTTGAAATAACACCAATTTGGAGCATGAGTGCAGTAAAAGTCGTTCCTATAATAATTGGTGCGTTGGGAACAGTAAGCAAAGATGTCAACAAATAGTTGAAAGAAATTCGAATAGAATACGCTCTAGAGCTCCCAACAGAAAGTTTGTCTCTTTGTGACAGCAACGATTATCAGGAGGGTTCTAAGCATTTGAAAGATCACTGATAACTTGTGGATACCTAAGGTTACAGGCAGTAACCCGCTACCCACGTAAATCCCACCAGGAATAAGACCGAACCTGAGTCAAACCAACTACTACTACTACTACTACTACTACTACTACTACTACTACTACTACTAATAATAATAATAATAATAATAATAATAACAATAATAATAATATGATAATAATTATGATGATAATGATGATGATTTCTTTACATTAAGAAAATCGTTATGAATATACAGGACAAAACAAAGAATGCGCGCGTGTGTGTGTGAGTATGCATTTTGCGCGTAAACAATATCAACACAATTAAAAAAAAAGACAGAAATCAACAACAATAATAATAGCCCGGATGCAACAACAACAGCAACAATCCTTCTTACTATAGGCACAAGGCCTGATATTTGTCGATTATATTGTGTCCCAATGTTTTCGCTGGTACTTAGTTTATTGACCTCGAGAGGCTGAAAGGCATAGTCAACCTCGGCGGAATTTGAACTCAGAGTGTAGCAGTAGAAGAAATACCGCTAAGCATTTCGCCCGACGTGCTAACGATTCAGCCAGTCCGCCGCCTTAATAATAATAAAAATAATAATAATAATAATAATAATAATAATAATAATAATAATAATAATAATAATAATAATAATAATATGTGGGTGTGAATAATATGTATATATATGTATGAATGTACATATATATGTGTGTGCGTGTGTGTGTGTGTGTGTGTGTGTAATAACTAAATGACTAATACTGTAGCCGACATCATTACATCACACGAGGAAATAATTTTGAACAGAGACAAACACGTGATCGTGAATGATTCAAGTTTCATGTAACAGCTATTTATTCATTGGAACTTATATTACAGTATGTTTATACTTTAGTGCGGCGGCGTTAAATGTCCAAAAATAAAATATGCCGAATAAGATCGGGTGATGTATATACGATATCGGGAGAAAACTGACAAGTATTCTTAAATACATGCATATACACACGAATGGTATATACGAGGTCTGATCAAAAAAAAAAAAAAAAAATGTATCGGGACTATTGCTAGTGTAACGGAGCAGGGGTATTGTAGAATGAAGCTGCTTAACATAGATTGACCACGAACTCTGTTGCGCTCGCACACTAAGTTATGACGTTCTCGCTCACCTCCGTTGTTTACAGCAGTGCTTGAAGTAAAGTGTGTAAAGTGTGGTCGTCTCAAAAATAAGATCTGGTTTCAGCTGCGCAGGATTTTCCTTGTGTCAAGGAAAACGAAAACGTTTTGAGAAAAGGTCATAACAGGTGACAAATCGTGGGTTTATGGCTATGACTCCGAATATGAGGCTCAGTCTTCGCAGTGGAAGACCTCAATAAGATTTTCAAAATGTCGAGGAAATCCAAGAAAATGAGACGAGGTAGCTGCTCGCAATCTCAGGAAAGGCGTTTCAAGAATGCTTCCACCACTGGAAATGACGCTGGATAAAGTGTGTGGATTCAGAAAAGGACTACTTCGAAATGCCGAGTTGATGTATGTTGTAGTTTTCTTTTTAGAGCACCAGTTCCAATACATTTTGATCAGACCACGTGTATATGTGTGTGTGTGTGTGTGTATGTGTATATAAAAACGCGCACGCACACCCATATTTATGTGTATGTGTATGTGTATGCATGTCTATATTTATATATAGATATTTATAGATATTTATATACATATATTTGTACGTTGCTTTATATCGAATGAACGAGAAAGGAGTGCTCAATATATGTTGCAAAGTATTTTTTTCATAATTGAAACTGAAATTAAGAGCTTGTTCTGTGGTTCGAGAATTTCATGCCACTATGGTAATCAGGCGAAATGTTTGAAGAGCATCCTGACCAAGAGGGCATGACACCCTCTCACAACTGCTGTCCTTCTACGTACAGGCATTACTCAGGACAAGCCCGTTTACACGAATCATCTTTCCAACTATACCCCACGTTTCAAAGAATTCAATGAGGAGTGGTGGAAGGACTTCCTTCTCCACCCTCACTCTCCTTTCTAAACGACAGAAAGAACTGATTAATTCACGCCCAGATATTTTCGTACTCAATAACGAGAAAAGAGTGAGTTGTTTAATCGATGCTGTTTGTTCGCTTGATACAAGATTGGCCGTCAAACAGCTTGGCAAATTAGAAAAAGGACCTAAACTATTCACTTTAGAGAGCCTTGAATTGTAAAGTTAACAATTATACAAATGGTAATTAGAATCCGAGGAAGAGTTGCAAGAAGCCTGAATCACTGGCTGAAGGTATTGGATATTGAGATGAATTTCCTGAACCTGCAGAAAGCCTGTTTGCCTCCTGGCACAGCGTAGATTAAACAAAGTCACAGAATACGGCTTGGTGTCTAGCAATCTAATACCTATTTCGTTATTGCCCACAAGGGGCTAAACATAGAGGGAGCAAACAAGAACAGACGAACGGATTAAGTCGATTACATCGACCCCAGTGCGTAACTGGTACTTAATTTATCGACCCCGAAAAAAGGCAAAGTCGACCTCGGCGGAATTTGAACTCAGAACGTAACGGCAGACGAAATACCGCTAAGCATTTCGCCCGGCGTGCTAACGTTTCTGCCAGCTCACTACCTAATAATAATGATAATAATAATAATAATAATAATCCTTTCTATCATAAGCACAAGGCCTGACATTTAGGGGAAGGGGATAGTCGATTACATCGACCCCAGTACTCAACTGCTACTTAATTCATCGACCCCGAAAGGATGAAAGGCAAAGTCGACCTTGGCGGAATTTGAACTCAGAACGTAGCGGCAGACGAAATACCGGTCAGCATTTCACCCGGCGTGCTAACGTTTCTGCCATCTCACCTCCACCACCACCTAATAATAATAATAATAATAATAATAATAATAATAATAATAATAATAATAATAATAATAATAATAATGATGATGATGATGATGATGATGATGATGATGACGACGAATACAACAATGACAACGAAAGATAAAGAGAAAGAAAAAAAGGAAACGAAAGCTACTATCATTTAAAACTATGTTTCCTAAGTACCAGACTGTGATATTCTTAGGCCGAATAACTGGACTGAAGTTCCTTTCGTTGTCGTAAAGAATTAACTTCTTTGAAATACGTGTTTGGGAAAAAGAGAAAATTAGAGTGTAGAATGACGAGTTTTTTGATTGGATAAAATGGAAGATCCATTAACCGTCTGTTGAGGGGGATAAAATAGCGATGTGAAACCAACCGTTACAAATTGTTGTCAATGAACAAAGACCGAAAGAAACCAGAGCTGAGTTAGTCTAAACACCAATGGTTTTAGCTTTCCCTATCTGCAGCTTTACAACCATTATATGACTGTCTGACTGTTTAGTCTGGTTTTCCGTCTGACTCCACCTCCTCCTTTCTCTCTGGTTTTAACCTTTCCCCCTTGTTTCTGTCTCACTCTTTCTGTTTTTTTTTTACTTTTTTAAAATTCTGTCGGTGTCTCCCTATGTCTAGACGTGGGTGGATTTGTTTATGTTCTTACGTAGGCAATAATGTATGCTCATATTCATATGTAGAAGCTGTTTCATTTTATTATTCTTTTCTTGTTTCAGTCATATAACTGCAGCCATGCTGGAGCAACACCTTAAAAGTTTTTGTTTTGTTTTGTCAAAGAGATCGACCCAGGATGTATTCATTGTAAGCCTATTCTATCGGTGTCTTTTGCCAAACCGCTATGTTACGCGGACGTAAACTACCAACATCGGTTGTCAAGCGATGGCGGGGGACAAACACACACACACACACACACACACACACACACACACACACACACATTTTTCAAAAATGCAACTACACGCGGACTGCTGCCGATTTTCAGCCTTCCTTCTTCCTTTTCTTTTAGACTTTCCTCTGTCTCCTGTTTCCGAAGAAGAGCTTTGCTCGAAGCGTAAAACAACCACTCTTTCTTTCATTCTCCGAGCGTCTCATTAATACTTTGCATGTACCACATCCTCAAGTTGTTTTTTTTTTGTGTTTTTTCTTGTTTTTTTTTTTTTCATTAACTACATATATATATATATATACGTGACTTAGTAGTTAGGATTTCGGCTCACGTTCGATTCGCATTGTCTCCTTGAGCAAGGTACTTTATTTCACTTTGCTTCCGTTCCACCCAGCTGGCAACAATGAGTTGTACCTGTGATCCAAAAGGTCAGCCTTGTCACATTCTGCCACGCTGGATCTCCCTCAGAACTACATTAAGGGTACACGTGTATCTGTGTGTGTTTGTGTGTGTATGTGTGTGTGAACGTGTGTGAATGTGTGTGTGAGTGTGTGTATATATATATATATATATGTATATATATATATATATATATATATATATATATATATATATATATATATATATATATATATACATATATATGTGCGTGTGTATACCTGTGTGTGTATATATATATCTGCATGTGTGAATGTATATATATATATATATACACATATAGGCGCAGGCGTGGCTGCACAATGGATGTAACGTGACTACTGCTTTTACAATTCTCTTTTGTTGAATCGCGGATTCATTGCACAAAGCGCTCTCTCTTGCTCCTGGCATTGATGATTCTCCACCTCATTGAACTGCAGTAACCTAGTCCCCAACAAAATACTCCAACAATTTCCCGGTACTTTCTGGCCATCCACTTTCTATCGCATGACTTGTTAGCATGGCTGACTCTCTCCTCAGACAGAAGCAATGTGTTGAGTGCTCTTTTCTTGGTGGCTTTGGATTCTCCAGCAATTTTGAATATACATAAATAATATATGCCTGTGTATATATGTATATAACATAAATAGTATATAAATATATCCATACATATATGTACATACCTACATCAATATGTATACATACATGCATATATGGTACAGGACATCACGAAAAACGTTAAACACAATAAGAAACGAAAACATAAAGACGAAGACAGAAAACGAACTTTTTTTCGAATAACGAAAAAAAAACAAAAAAAACAAACAAACAGAGAAACGAGACATGCAACATAAAGAATATTTCCCTTCTTCAGTTGTCCCTGTTCCTTCTACTCCGCGTTTCGAAGGCAACGACAATACGCGACTTCGTTGGAACAGTCCTTCCCGCAAAGCAAATTAATTAAATTTGGAATTTTTTGCGGAAGGTGAAAGTGTAAACAAGAACAGGACAGTGGGAACAAGACAGTGAAAGACAGTATATATATATATATATATATATATATATATATATATATATATATATATATATATATATATATATATATATATATATGTTAATATTTTCATTCAGGACTGAGTTTCTGTGCAGCAACCCAATAAATGCTATATATAATTAACTTTTGCAAGTTAATGCATGTTTTACTAGAAACTACAACTTTACTCCCGGAGCAAAGACGCGATAGATATGTAATAATCTACATATGGAAAATTCTGGTAGGTGTAGTGCCTAATTTCGGCACAGAGTGTTAAACAAACGTCTGAACTGGACGCCATTGCATGGTACCAAATGTGCCGTCCATTCCAGCTAAAATCAGGAGCAGGTACTGCAATAGTTTAAGATTCAAAAGTAAACACCCCTTCAATGCCCTGAAAAGTGAAGCTGCTGGGTACAGATTGACTTTGAACTCTCCTGTACATGTGCACTAAGTTTTAACGTTCTAGCTCTCTTCCGCTGTTTACAGCAGTGCTTTGAAGGAACGTGTGTAGCGTGTGATCGTCACATTGACCACGACAGAGAAAGCTGTCATAGCGAAACCTGCTCAGAGACTTACGCAAAGTTGCAGAAAGTGTATGGAGAGGAGTGCATGAGCCGCACACAAGTGTACGAGTGGTTCACACGTACATATGTATGTATGTATGTATGTATGTATGTATATACATATACATATACATATACATACATACATACATACATACATACATACATACATACATACATATGTACAGTCTATCTATGCAAGACATTGACTTAAAACTTAGTTTATGTCGACATTGCAAGCTATATACGCAAGAAGAAAGGCCAGTATGCATACAAACGAAATACCCAGAGACAGGAAAACCCGTATGAGGCGCAGATCAAAGGTTTCAAACCGGCTGAGTAGGGAACTAATGGATAGGGAAAAATCTAACTTAAGGCGGACAGTTCTTGAAACTGAAATCAAAATTAAATTCTCCCATAGAAAGGAAGAAGCAGAGTGAGGACATAAAAACAAACCCTTAAGCTTTCTATAAATCTCTTAAGCGTTCAATATCTATCTATCTATCTATCTATCTATCTATCTATCTATCTACATATATATATATATATATTTATATATGACATTGACCACTAACGTGGACATTCAATGTGCTAGAAATAGATCACATCTTGTGTCTAATCTTGTGTCTAATGTCCACGTTAGTGGTCAACGTCATATATAAAAATGTACTTTAATCCCCTGAGATTGCAGATACTGTCTCTGAATCCCTTTGATTCTTTAAATGTGCTAGCTTCCTGGTAATTAACCGATATTCATTAATATATGATTTTTTACCCTATTTTTAATAATACACACACACACACACACACACACACACGCATATATATATATATATATATATATATATATATATATTATTTGTTTCAGTCATTTGACTGCGGCCATGCTGGAGCACCGCCTTTAGTCGAGAGCAAATCGACCCCAGGACTTATTCTTTGGAAGCCTAGTACTTATTCTATCGTAACCGCTAAGTTACGGGGACGTAAACACAACAGCATCGGTTGTCAAGCGATGTTGGGGGGGGGGGGACAAACACAGACACACAAACACACACACACACATTATACATGTACATATACATATATATGACGCGCTTCTTTCAGTTTCCGTCTACCAAATCCACTCACAAGGCTTTGGTCGGCCCGAGGCTATAGTAGAAGACACTTGCCCAAGCTGCCACGCAGTGGGACTGAATCCGGAACCATGTGGTTGGTAAGCAAGCTACTTACCACACACCCACTTCTGCGCATATATATATATCTTTTTTCTACTTTAATTATTACATGCTTTCTTCCTATAAGATACACACATACAGGAGGAGTAAATCTCTATATATAATAACACTTTGAATGTGGCTCCCAAGAAAGACTAAAAGTAATCACCTGATCAACGACGGGTATTACTGCTAGTATATAGTATATATATATATATATATATATATATATATATATATATATATATATATATATATATATATATATATAGGTGAGAAAGTTGGTATGTGAAA
>NC_142928.1:184863779-184876279 GCF_046866305.1 Octopus bimaculoides | reverse complement strand
TCGGAAGTGTACCCAGTAGATGACCATTCGGACAACGCATGAAAGCAAAATGGAATGAAATAGGACACTTCGAGTAAGTGAGCAACGGTTAGCCGATCAGGCTAGAACACTATGAACAAAAGGGTGGTTAACAGACATGGAGATTGGAGAGATGAAAAGAAAAGTAGGAAACAGCAGATAACTTCACCAGCAGATAACTTCACCAGCAGATAACTTCACCAGCAGATAACTTCACCAGTAGATAACGTGTCTAGCGAGAATAGAAATGAATGGTGGCAGTGAAGACGTAGAGCAAAGTATAAATGTAAATGTACTCTCAGCAAATGAAGCAGAAGTAATGGGGAGAGCTATATCACAAAAAATACGACGATGGCCAACAAGACATAGTGAGGATGATGTGCCGATATATTCCCCTTTGACCCACGAATAGTCGAGAAGGAAGGCGAAAAATTCATTAAATATACGTATTATTGCTATTATGTTAAACTGCCGTATGTCCAAATTTGGCCAAATGCGTTTTTTCAAATATCTATTTTTGCATGCAATAGCCAGTTCTTTTAGTCACACTATCGTATCTCTAGCTGCTTCAGGTGCTAAAATACCACTACAACGGTTTTGCTATGAAATGGTGAAACTATTTTACATAATAGCAACGTTTATATATATATATATATATATATATATATATATATATATATATATTCGCCATGATAGATTGCTAACCACTACACACATTTTTTTCTCTCCTTGTTTCTTTCTGTGTTCCTTTCTGTGGAAGAGCGTAGGCTCGAAACGTTAAAGACTTTTTCAATTCCTGAGCGTTATACTTATACATCTGTTTGTTTTCTACACCACCTGTCTTCGTCTGTTGTTTTTTTTTGTGAATTCTCTCTCTCTCTCTCTCTCTCTCTCTCTCTCTCTCTCTCTCTCTCTCTATATATATATATATATATATATATATATATATATAATCCATATATATATTTTTACATACATGCATACACACTCAAACTCGCACACACGCACATGTATATATATATATATATATATATATATATATATATATATATATCAAAATAAGCAACAAGGATATCCAGAGGTAATGCAGTACGATTATTTCATGCAACTTAATTTAATTGAACAATGCAATCATTACATCAATTTAAATGCAGAGCAATCCTCAGCTGCACAAAGACATATAATTTAATTAGTATAATTATACCTAAAATCTCCATGCTGGAGTGAAGGCAGCATGTTCTTTGTCTATCTCCCTAACTTCTTGGATGTATATATATATATAATTTTTCAAAGTAAACTCTGTAATCGTTACCAATATAGCATAAGATTTCACCTCAAAGGATCATTGATTAGATTCCTTAAGGATCGTTCTCATTGTTTATATTTCCAAAGTTTCAAATTTATACATTTAAAAAAGAGAGTTTCAACACTAGAGTTTTATCCATTTTTTCATTCAATGTAAACATTTCTGTGTTTGACTATATTCAACCATTAATAAATTAAACGGAAAATGGGATAGTTTTTAAAAATTTGATTTGTTCGATCGATTCATTATGTTTTCTTTTGGTTTTTTGTTCCAATGAAAATCATTCCTGATGACGTGTGAGACGATTAATATATTTAACTTATTAATGGTTGAATATAGTCAAACACAGAAATGTTTACATTGAATGAAAAAATGGATAAAACTCCAGTGTTGAATCTCTCTTTTTTAAATGTATATATATATATATATATATATATATATATATATATATATATATATATATATATATATATATATATATATATATATATATATATATATAATTCAAAATTTACAATAGAAATCGATAGAATCAACTATCGATATGACATACTTAACGTATGTATATCAAAGAGAAGCCAGAAGCTGCAGTGTTCGTCCGGAAAGGGGTCCCTTTATAAACGTATTGTGATAAATACATTACGTGACAGATGAGCATTCCACCGCTTTTGCAGCTTGTCAGTGCCACGCACTCGCGTCACTCTCGCCTCGAAATTGTCCCGGCCAGTCTGGAGTACATTGTGTCAGTAAAGTAACAGCTCACTGGCTTCGCAGAGACACCACTAGGTTGAATAAAATTCTAATTTTGAGGTTGATTCATGACTACACATCATCTTCATCATCATCAGCAATAGCTTCATCACCTTTCTCGTCGTCAGTTTCATCACCAGTTGTTGTGGTCGTCGTTATCATCATCATGATGATGATCATCATCATCAGTTGTTGTCGTTATCATCATCATCATCACCATCATCATCATCATCATCATCATCATCATCATCATCATCATCACCATCATCATCACCATCATCAGCATCACCACCACCACCACCACCATAATCATCATCATCATCATCATCATCTTCCTCCTCCTCCTCCTCATCATCACCACCACCACTACAATCACGATCATTATCACCACCAACACCACCACCACCATCGTCGTTGTAGTCAATAACAACAGCAGCAGTAACAATAACAATGACAAAAACAACACAGACGTTAATTAGAAAATGAGAAGATGAACAGACCGAGAGGAAAGGGTTAGAGAAAGGAGATTAGTGCAGGTTGGAAGGGAATTACAGAATCGCAAACCAAGCGAAATAGATGTGTCGAGTGGGTTTGACTGCAGAGTGAAAAGTAACTAGTTATATATGTGTGTGTGTGTGTGTGTGTGTGCGTGTGTATTTCCATGCATATAATCCTTACACAAGTATAAAAGTGAGTTTATGTAGCAGACTTGGAATAACTATTTTAATGTGTCTATGTATGTATGTATGTATGTATGTATGTGTATCTATCTATCTATCTATCTATCTATCTATCTATCTATCTATCTATCTATCTATCTATCTATCTATCTATCTATCTATCTATATATATATATATATATATATATATATATATATATATATACACCTATATATATATATATATTTGTATATATACCTCATATATATGCATATATATATGTATACATATATATATGTATGTATATATATATATATCATATATATATATGTATATATATGTGTGTATATATATATATATATATATATATATATATATATATATATCCAATATATAATTACATGTTCTGATTATTGGTTACTTACAAACCTTATATTATTAAGGGTCGAACGTGTATTATGCTGACTCACAAACTAAGAATCGGTCAAATTGCCAACTATTTTACTCTCGTATGTGACATTCCTCACATAATTCAAACAATGACTGCATTCTCAACTTTCACGAATATCTGTCTGTCTCTGTCTGTCTGTATGTCTGTCTGTCTGTCTGTCTCTGTAGTTGTTTGTCTGCCTGCCTGTCTGTTTCTGCTTTTTTCCTTTTTTACCGCGTCTTTCTGTTTCAATAGAAAAGTCCACCTTCCAACGTTCGACATTCAGCTACAAACATCTGCAACACACACACACACACACACACACACACACACACACACACACACACACACACACACACACACACACACACACACACACACACACACACACACTTTGATTCTACGTTTCGTTTCTCGTTCGTTTGGTACATTTATTCAGTAGCGATTCGCGAGATTCAGTTGTGAATGAAATTTATTCTCCGTAACCGTGTAGATTTCTTGCTTTTATGATTATACTCATTAACGTGTATATATATATATATACATATATATATATATATATATATATATATATATATATATATATATATATATATATATATATATATATATATATATATATATATATATATATATGTGTTGGTGCAGGCGTGGCTGTGATAGTCCCACTGCGTGACATTCTGGGTAAGTGTCGTCTGCTATAAATAACATTGGCCAACCAAAGCGTTGTGAGTAGATTTTGTAGGCGGAAACTGAAAGAATACCGTCGTATATATATATATATATATATATGTGTGTGTGTGTGTGTGTGTGTGTGTGTGTGTGTGTGTGTGTGTGTGTGTGTGTAATTTATTTATTAAAGGCCACTGTACATGTATTAAAGCGTTACTGTTAGTTTCAAAATGTTATCAGATTCAAAAAGATGTTTAATTTTTTCAGTTTCCATGTTTATTAATCTTTTCAGTTTTGTGTAATTTGTTATAAAGATATCATCAGATTCAATAAGAGGTTTCATCTTTTTACTTTCGTTTCTTTGTTTTATTGAGGGTTAAACAATCTTTTTAGTTGAGGGAGATAACCAAAAGTGCCAATATTTCTCATAAAACGTGGGGAGATAACCCAATTTTTTTAATGGGGGTGAGATAACCAAAATGTATCTAATATTCTATGTTGATATGATCTAGATGACTAGTAGTATTTGACAACGTCTGCTTTGAGAAACACTCAAAATCCCGGCGGTATCCGTATGACAGGTCAAACTTGAACAGGGTTTTCGAAGTTTTAAATCCTGGCTATTTTTTATATCGGATGCTCCTACACAATCTTAGCATGCGTCTAAAATGCTACTCATGTCCTCTGTTAACAAACAACTAACAAGCAGCACGTTCCCAAGAATGATAATAAACGTTTGAAGAAATCCAATCTCTTTGCTCATATCGAGACAAAGTACGAAGGCTCTGCCCTTGTCGACGATGTGAACAGCGGTAAAAGCGCTACTTTCCGGCTATTATCATTATTATCCAGGAAGATCGTCCTTACCCAGAAATCCAGGGTTTTTCGCAACAGCATTAGCACTCCACTCGATCCGGACCAATCGCGAGTAAGTACGTATGGATCGTGCCGGATATCCTGGATACGCTGATGGCTACCATCCAGTGACTTAATGTTGTTATGCTAGTGTTCTTGTTTCCAGGTCTACTCCAGACCACATGCATTTATAAAAATTAACACTTAAAAGGGTCACGTTAAGTGGATTCTAATTTGGTGCCGGACCTGCTAGGAGTAGCTGCTAAAACTCTCATAAATCACGCCTTAAAGGAAAGAAAGGTTTTAACGGCCAAGATAGTTCTTAATATATCTAAATACGCGGTTGTCGTGTTTGTACGCCTTTGATCAACGGTTTTCCCTATCAGGCCACCCTCAAGCTAAACATCAACATAAATACGATATGAGCATTAGGACTAATACAGAAGAGAAAAATATATAAATAAAACGGAAAAGAAGGTAAAGCTCAGAAAAAAAGCAAAAGAAAAAAGCACAAAGCAAAACAAAATAAGACAGTAAGTGAATTTAGACGAAAAGGTATGGTGAAACGTCGAAGTGATTAGCTCACATGTCAGATATATTTAACAATCTATATCAAACATATAGATATCAGAGAAAATTATTATATAATGACTAAATTGAATTAAAAGAAAATTTATAACTAGTTCAAATGGTTTGTTTCTTCTGTAAGACGAAGTACATTGCTTTTCAATTACCACGGTGACAGAAAATATATTTTATTACCAAAATGTGCGACCACCCATCGACAGACGGCTACAAACTCTCTCTCTCCCCTCCCCTCTCTCTGTATATATGTGTGTGTATGTGTGTATATATACACATATATGCATGTATGTATTATGTATGCATGTACGTTTCATTGTTCGCATTATATATGTATATATATATATATATATATATATATATATATATATATATATATATATATATATCAAACAATAAGCAACACGGATTTCAAAAGTGATTGCAGTATGCACGTTTCATGCTACTTCAATTTATTTAAGTAATGTGAGCATTACCTTAAATGCAATATGAAGAGCAATCTTCAGCTGCACGAAAATTGCAGAAAAAAGACATATTACAAATATGGCAACATATTAAAACCAAGTGGGAGAGAGCATACATAAAATCCAAATGTGAGGGGGAGAGAGCATACATAAAATCCAAATGTGAGGAAGAATATATAAGTCCAGCCTGATAGACCCTGCTCCCTCCCACTTGGTTTTAATATGTTGCCATATTTGTAATATGTCTTTTTTCTGCATTTTTCGTGCAGCTGAAGATTGCTCTTCATATTGCATTTAAGGTAATGCTCACATTACTTAAATAAATTGAAGTAGCATGAAACGTGCGTACTGCAATCACTTTTGAAATCCGTGTTGCTTATTGTTTGAGGTGCCTTCGCATAAGTACCATATTCAAGCCTTGAATCTATATCTAAACCGTCTCTCTCTCTTTCTCTCTCTCTCTCTCTCTCTCTCTCTCTCTATATATATATATATATATATATATATATATATATATATATATATATATATATATATATATATATATATATATATATATTTATGTATATATCTATCAGTATGTGTGTGTATGTGTGTATGCATGCATGTCTCTGTGTGTGTAGGATTTATGCATGTATATATATCTCTTTCTCTCTCTCTCTCTCTCTCTCTCTCTCTCTATATATATATATATATATATATATATATATATATATATATATATATATATATATACACACACATATGTACACATACATACATATATACATATATATTTGTAGAGACACATACACTTACATCAGGTAAAAAAAATGTATTGTTTGTAAATCCTTTAAGTTTAACCTTTGTTTCGTTTATTTTTTTGTGCAGTTACCTTTCTATAAACATTTATTCCTTATCTAACAGTTTTCGTGTAAGATTTATATATTCTTTAGATTCTATTCTTAGAATGTTTTTCATCATCATCGGACAAAACGCTCAGTGGTATTTCTCCCGACTCGTTACGTTTCGAGTTCCAATCACGCCGACGTCTTCTTTGCCTTTCATCCCTTCGGAATCGATGAAGTACCAGTTGAGCACTGGGATCGATGTAATCGATTTAGCCCTCCCCAAAATTGCTGGCTTTGTACCAAAAATTGAAACATTTAAGGTGGCGTGAACTGGCAGAATCGTTACCGCACCTGACAAAACGCTTACCAGCATTTCATCTTTTGTGTTCTGTGTTCAAATCCGGCCGTGATCAACTTTGACTTTCATCCTTCTCAGGTTGATAAAATAGGTACCAACTGAGAACCGGGGTCGATGTAACCGATAGACCCCTCCTCCATAATTTTAGGCCTTGTAGCAGAAAGGCGTATTAATGGAGGGTATCACTCTAAGTGTGGACCTGTGAGTCTCGGAGAAAAGGGATTGGAGAGGGCACTTTCCTTGGAGTTCGAGGAGACCTTGGACGATGGGCTTTCTCGATTATCCCTAGAGGTCCTCCTGTACCAGGAGGACGACGTCACAATCATCGTCCTTTTTCTTTGTTTTGTTTTTACTGTTGTATACTATATATATATTTGCCTTCTTTGTCTCATTGTATACCGTGTATACTTTCAATGTTTTTTGCTCATTTCATTATATGTAAAAAAAAAAAACACACCACCACCACCACCACCACTTTATGTCTGTCCTTGTATTGTCCTCCTCAACCTTCACCCTGGTGGCAAATAAAAGAAATCATCATTATTATGGGAGATGGTAGAATCGTTAGCACGCCGGGCGAAATGCTTAGCAGTATTTCGTCTGTCGCTACGTTCTGAGTTCAAATTCCACCGAGGTCGACATTGCTTTTCATCCTTTCAGGATCAATAAATTAAGTGCCAGTCAAATACTGAGGTCAATGTGACTGAGCATACCCTCCCTTCAAATTTCAGGCCCTGTGCCTGTAGTAGAAAGGATTATTGTTATCATCATCATCATTATTATTATTATTATTATTATTATTATTATTATTATTATTATAAAGGCGGCGAGCTGGCAGAATCGTTAGCACACCGAGTGAAATACTTAGTGGTATTTCGTCTACCTCTGAGTTTAAACTCCTCCGAGGTCGACTTTGCCTTTCATCTTTTCGGGGTCGATAAATTAGGTACCAGTAAAACACCGGGGTCGATGTAATCGACTAGTCCTCCCCACCCCAAATTTCATGCCTTGTGCCTATAGCAGAAAGATTAATTATTATTTATCTATTTATTTACTTACTTAATTATTTATTTTGCTCTAATTGTTCTGCTGCTTATTTAGCAGCTAATAAATAGGTATTCATTTTAACAGTGCCTCAGCTAAATACTGTATCCCATTTATTCACGTAATAAGCATTTTTCAAAACTTAACTTTCTAGATAACGGAAACGTCACAATAAAACAACTCAAATCACCGAGGTTGACGTTATTTAGGAAGTTAACCGTACTATATTTCACTTCCTGTGTGTTTGTGCTTTGCGTGCGTGCGTAAATAGTAATACCTAACTACATAACGTTGGCAATGAAAGACTGCCATTTTAGTTCCTTCAATCTATCTTTGGTTATTTTAATTCAGTGAGGCAAAACCTCTGATAAGATATCTTATATTAGACATGCTGTTTGGTGGGGACCAGCTTTGAAGTCCGGCATTAAAGCGTTTCAATGACAACATTTCTACTGCCTCATTTCCACTATGGCGTGCGTCTTGCAGTTATGTATATATATATATATATATATATATATATATATATATATATATACGTGTGTGTGTGTGTGTGTGTGTGTGTGTGTGTGTGTGTGCGTGTGTGTGTATACCGACGTATATACATATATGAACATATATATATGCATAGATATGCATATATATATTTATGTATATGTTTATATATATGCATATCTATCTATCTATCTATCTATCTATCTATCTATCTGTCTGTCTGTCTGTTTGTCTGTCTGTCTGTTTGTCTGTCTGTCTGTCTATCTACATACGCACGCACACACACACACACACACACACATACACACCACATATATACAGAAATAAATAGAGAGATCGACAGACAGAAAGAAACATACGTACATGCATACATAGAATATGTAGTTTTATATATAGAGAGAGAAAGAGAGAGAGATAGAGATTGGATGATAGGTAGATGTGAATGTTTGTTTAAGCAAACTGAATTTGAAATAAAGAATATATGTTTGAATTTAGTTACCGTAACGGATAACTGCATTGGTAAATAAACCAACGAGTGGGCAAAAACCTCTAGGGCATTGGTTCTCACCTGGGGTCCGTATAATCTATGGGAGTCCATATAAGATTTTTGGGGGTCCACACAAGCAAAATACTGAATTGGGGATCCACAGTAGTATTTTAAGGGTTTATGAAGAAATTTTGACTTTGATGTATTTATTGCAAGAAACAGCTAGGTTTCATTCTCTAACGCAGGGGTTCTCAACCTTACTTTTCTTGTGGACCCCCTGAGAGCTATATTATCATCTGTGGACCCCATATATGCACATGTAAATTTTTGAAATAAAATACTTGTTTGTAGGTTAGTAAAAACTAACAATGAAACAATTTCGTTATATTCATAACATAGATTCCAAAAACAAATCTTGAAATTTTCAATAAATACAGGTACCTCTCCTAGTAAACAAAATTTATATATGGACCCAAAAATTGTTTACTCGTGGACCCCCTTAAATCTTCTGTGGACCCCCTTAAATCTTCTGTGGACCCCCTTAAATCTTCTGTGGACCCCGGTTGGGAATCGCTGCTCTAACGTTTTGCATACTTTAACATGTTTCCGGTCATTGAAACATTAGAGAGAGAGAGAGAGAGAGAGAGAGAGAAAGAGATACATACATACATACATACATACATACATACATACATACATACATACTCATACATATTGGGTCATCCCATAAATAATGCGGTTTTTTATACTTTTATTTTTCAAAATTAAGATAAACAAAGTTCGTTTGTCGCACATGGCGGAGACGTAAACAGACCCCTCCACCCCTTTAAAATATATATATATATTTTTTTTTTTACGGAATCCCACGTTTTCGGATATAGAGATTCCGATTCACCAAAAAAATTTTTCAAAAATCGCAACTTCAAACTTTCTGTCCTAACACTAATTAATCCTCTCCATCGCTCCATTTTTTCATTTTGCACTTTTTCCGGGATTTTTTTTTTTTTTGCGAAATACGTAGAAAAATACGGAGATTATGATTCTGAAAAAAATTGTTTGTAAAATTTCAATTTTTCAAAAAAAAAAAAAAAAAAATACCCCAACCTTTCCCGATTCTTAGGCTTTGGCCTTCAAGCAGGCTATTCACATGCTAGAAATAACAGCCAAATCTCACAAAACTGCGATAAAAGAAATATGTAATCAATCTACCCACCTTTCTGCAAAGATTTCTTTCAGAGTAATTTCCCGCAGTAATATAAAAAAGTGAAAAACAAGTATTCTTTTTTTTTTCTTTTTTTTTTTTGAAAGTTGCAAAAAATATGAGTGCAGAAACAACAAACTCTTTTGAAAAGAGAAAAGTAAAAATAGCAAAGAAATACTGTGAAATTAAAGTGTTCTTTTTTTTTTCAGAATCATAATCTCCATATTTTTCTACGTATCTCGCAAAAAATTTCCGGAAAAAGTGAAAAACGAAGAAAGGAGTATGGGGGGATGGTGGAGATGAAAGGGGATTGAAATTTTGAAGTTGCAATTTTTGTAAAAATTTTTTTTCAGAAATGGAACCTCCGTAGCCGAAAACGTGGGATTCTGTAAAAAAAAAAAAAAAAAAAAAAATTAAGGGGTGGAGAGGTCCGTTTACGTCTCCGCCAATCTAAAATATACTCTCCTTCATTTTCTACAATGCTCTTCCAGTTATCTGGTAGACTTGCAAGGCCCCTCTTCCAAAATTCACTTGCCAGTGACGAAAAATACTCCTCCAGTACTGTTCTGACCTCATCTACAGAATTCATATTTTTTCCGTCCAAATGATTTTGAAGACTGCGGAATAAATGATAATCTGATGGGGCAATGTCCGGCGAATATGGTGGGTGGGACATTGTTTCCCATTCAAACTGCTCCAGCTTTTGAAATGTCATCGTCGCTGTATGTGGTCGAGCTAATGCTGGTGGAAGAATACCTTTCGTCTTGAAACCGAAGACAGTCATTTTTCTTCTGGCGCTGACTTGAATGACTGATTGAAAAACCAAATCCAAGCTTTTCTGCTAGTTCCTCAATAGTTATGATGGATTTTGTTCCACCAGGGTTTGCAGGACGTCCTCGTCGAGCTCTACAGATGTTCCTGGATGAGAATCGTCTCCTAGGCTGTAGTTTCCGGTTCGGAATTTCTGGAACCACCGTTGACACTGGCTTACGCTCATTGTCTGATCCCCTTATACTGCATTAATACTTGTCGCACTTCCTGTTGCGCTGTTGCCTTTATTGAACTCATAAAGCAAAATATGCCAAATATTCTCCTTTGTCACTTCCATTACAGCTTCGAAAAAATAACTGTTAAAATCGGACTGCACTCTTCTAAACTTGCACTAAGAATAAGTAAAATTGCAATAAGAATAAGGTAAAAGTACTCCCTCCTTTTATAGCAAGTTGATTTCATGCAATTAAAAAGACTGCATTATTTATGGGATGACCCAATACATACATATACACATATATATGTTTGTGTATATACACACATTACTGTTTCTTCTTAGAATATATACTCTTCTTGACTTGAATTGTTGAGAAGTAAATAATTCTCTGATGAGAACTGATAAATACGAAACTAGCCTTTCGCTTTTCCCTCTGATCTACTGAACCTCTTGTGCTGGTCAACGATTCGCATTTACGAGGTGAAAATAAATTACACGTTTATTAAACATATCGTATATGTTTTCATATGAACATATTTTGAAAGCAAAGCTGTAGGGACGCATTATGACCAAACAGTTAAAAAGTTCGATTGACAAATACGATATCTTGGTTCCAATCTCACTGCATTTTGTCTTGCATGAGTGATTTTGACACAGCATCGCGTCGATCTCAGCTTGGTCAATGAAACAGTATAGACCGAAACAGTGAGGAAGCCTCTTCTGATTCACTGCACCCTTGTCACACACAATGTGTCGCACTGGTTCTAACTGAGGGTTATTTTTAAAATAAACACGTCTGTGAAATATTCGGCTACATACACACTAATTCAATGAGTGAGTAGTTGACTTGCCAAAACACATAAATAATGATCGCCGCAAACCGATGGAGATCCATTCCTAATTTCATTTACACACACACATACATACTGTCCAGAATATATGTATATTTATTCAATATATATATATATATATATATATATATATATGACATGCAAAAATGCTAGTTCTAAAATCTCTCTAAGAGATCAACGCAGTAGTTACACTGACAAGTAATATTCGTAGCCACTTTAACATGGCTGTCCGTTGGAGCGGACTCTACTGCGATTTTTGTAACCCCAAGAGGACATCTCCTCTAGCTGGTTAACGATGCACACCTGCATCCGATAAAATTGCGAGCAGAGGAACGAACCCCTACCGTCTCCTAGCGACAGGACCAGAAGACCAGTCGTGGTTTCGGGCTATTTCTGCCACCCTTCAGTACTGCACACCACGTCAGATAGAGATCTACTGGTCTACTGGTCCTGTCGCTAGGAGATGGTAGTGGTTCGCTCCACTGCTCGCAGTTTTATCGGATGCAGCTGGG